>NC_092337.1:135530000-135685000 GCF_046630445.1 Rutidosis leptorrhynchoides
AAGAATTGGTGTTTATTATAATTGCCACTAATTGATGCGAATCCTAAAGATAGATCTATGGACCTCGACACGCCCCATTCGGGTTACGAATGCTTTAGTACTTTGATTATCATGTCCGATGAGAGTCCCGGAATGATGGGGATATTCTATATGCATATTGTTAGTTCGGTTATCAAGCGTTCACCATATGAATGATTTTTAATTCGCGGTTTACGCGTGTTATTTTGTACTCAGGTTACGTGTACAATTAAATACCTGGAAATCTTGTGGTCTATTAAAATGATGAAAATGATCGATTATGATAAACTAATGAACTCACCAACCTTTTGGTTGACACTTTAAAGCATGTTTATTCTCAGGATTGAAAGAAATCTTCCGCTGTGCATTTGCTCATTTTAAAGATATTACTTGGAATCATTCATGGCATATTTCAAAAGACGTTGCATTCAAGTCGTTGAGTTCAGTAAAGATTATGATTAAGTAAATGACAGATTAGATCATTTATAGTTGGATATTATGAAATGGTATACATGCCTGTCAACTTTCGATGAAATGAAAGTTTGTCTTTTAAAACGAATGCAATGTTTGTAAAATGTATCATATAGAGGTCAAATACCTCGCAATGTAATCATATGTTATTGTATTCGTTCTTATGGATTAGGACGGGTCATTACAAATAAAATTCAAACAAGATTCTCTGAAAACCTGCATACAAAAACAATATATATCCAAATTCAAACTTATACCTGAGGTCTTCACTTGAACATCAAACCATACAATCTTCAACATATTCACCAATATAGACCCCTGTTGACCTTGACACTTCAAGACTCCACAGAATAAACTCTTTAACTCTACAAGCAATCCAATCGTCAAACCTCTAAACCTGCCACCTTTAAGCTTTAGAACCGTCAAAACATCAGTATCTTGAAATCTTGACTTTTCTTGTCTTTCAATTTCTAGTAGCAAATACATGCACAAATCACTAATAACACCCACCATGATACTATAGCAATTGCACATTTTTACTTTTCCATATTCACTGTTACATTGACTATCTTTTACAAAATGGAACCAAAATAATATCCAGTCAAAGAACAAAAACCACCAAAAACCTTCATACACAATGTTGGCAACCCTAAGGGCCACTAAAGACACCAAAGGCTTAAACCAAGCACCTGGTACCATGGAGCCAAGCCATGATACCATCAAACTGCCTCCTACCATAAAGTCAAACCCAGTTAACTCTTTAAGGTCAAAATAGCCAAAAAACTGAACTTGCACACTACAACACCAATACAAGGACATCAATTGGTATTCTAACCCAAGAGCAACCTTCCAGCAACATTCCTCCTGGGCAATAAAACACACCAAGAAATAGAACATTACTTCCATATTACTTTTACCAGAGCAGTCAAAACAGCAAGATAATTGACTTTGATAAGTCAAACTGCTCCAGCTCAGCAAAAAGCTGAGAAAATAAGCAAATAGCACAACAACACAACTCCATTCTTTGAAGCTAAAACCATTATACTCCCACAATTTTTTACAGCACATCATCATTAAACTTACCATTTGAGCCCAAGTTCAAATTCCACATCTCAGCAGCCAATTTAGATTGCACACTCTGCCTTATGGTTAAACTTAATAATTTAAGTCTAACCAGCTTATAAATGTGCTCAACCAAAACATCCTTAGATCTTGACTTGCTTTGAAATAACCTCAAATTTCTCTCTTGCCAAATAAAGTACACACATGCCCCTAAAATTATCCTTTGGATAATACTCCAAACAGATTTATTAATGGGCTTATTCTGCATATACTCAACAATATTCCACCATCTATCAGGTGCATGATCAAGCTTAGACAACTGCTTGAAATAGTTCCAAACATACTTAGGATAATCACAATCAAAAAATAAATGATCATGACTATCCTTGCAAGTTTCACAAAATGGGCACTTAAGGTTAACATTACTTTCAACCCTCATGTATTTGTCTTGTGTCCTAAGCTTACCATGAAAGGCAACCCAAGTCACAAAAGAGTGTCTGGGTATATTTTGGCTAAACCACACAAGTTTGGCCCATTTAGCACTATCCCATTCATCACAAAGATCCCACCAGGCAGTTTTAACAGAAAAGGTAGAAGACAAACCAGACTTTGATTTCCAGTAGCATCTATCTCTTCTATCATGACAAAGAACAGGGGGTGGGATATCAAATACAACTTTGAACTTCACTTTCCACAATTTAGGGACATGCCACTCATTTCCAGCCACAATATCAGACACCTTCTCTTGTTTAGTATAACCAGTAGCTTATAAATCCCTATAACTTATAACATTACAGAGAGGGCCAAGTGGGTGTCAGTTATCAAACCAAGCAGAAGATTCCCTTCCATCACTAATATTCTTCATAATGAAACCCTGGATACCTTTTCTGTATTGCATAATCTTCTTCCAACACCAACAAGAATCAGCTGCAGGCTTATAATCCCAAAAATTTCTTTTCTTTAACTTAACTGTATTAAGCCAGTTAGTCCAAATGAAGGTTTTTTCAGTCACAATATTCCACGAATGCTTTGAAATTAAAGCAACATTCCAAGTGTGAAGTGCTTTAATACCCAAACCCCCTTTCAATTTGGGTTTACATACATCCTTACAATTAACCTTTGCCTTACCTCTTTTAAATTCACCTTGACATCACAAAAAACTTCTTAGCAGTCTTTCAATATCTGCATTAACACTCTTAGGAAAAATGAACATAGACGCCCAATAGACCTGCAAAGAACTTAACACAGAATTGATTAACTGCAGCCTACCAGCAAAAGATAATGATTTATTCTTCCAATCAAAAACCCTTTTCTTCACGTTATCAATCAATACAGAATAATCCTTCTTATATAATCTGGTTGCAAGCAAAGGAACACCTAGGTATCTAACAGGCAGCTTACCTTCCACAAATGGCATAACATCATAAATATCAGCTTTAACTCCAGCACTAACATTACTAAAGAAGCTAGAACTTTTTTCCATGCTAGCCACTAGCCCAGATACCCCACTGAATTCAGATAAAGCACTCTTCAAAACACTTACAGAATGTTTATCACCATGGCAAAACATTAAGAGATCATCAGCAAAACATAAGTGTGTCAATTTCACATCCTCACACCTCCAATGGTATTCAAAATCATCATCAGCCTCAATTTTTCTTTTAAGCATTAAGGTTAGAACTTCCATTACTAAGGTAAACAAGTAGGGTGACATTGGGTAACCCTGCCTCAATCCCCTCTTTCCTTTAAAATAACCCATATGGTCCCATTAACACTGATAGTAAAAGAGGTGGAAGTAATACAGTTCATAATCCACATTATCATCATAGGATGAAACCCAAACTGAACTAAGCAGTTTCTTAAGAAGGACCACTCAACAGAATCATATGCCTTTTGAACATCAATTTAAAAGCACATTTTGGAGGGCCTAATTTCCTATGGTAGTACCTCATTAGCTCTTGTGTTAACAATATATTATCACTAATTTGTCTACCAGAAATAAATGCACTTTGATTCACATCAACAATCCCATCAAGAACAACCTTAATTCTATTAGTGATGACCTTGCTTATACATTTGTATAAAATATTACAACATGAGATAGGTCTAAAATTACTAACCTTTTGAGGCACAGGCAGCTTGGGGATAAGAGCAATAACTGTAGAATTAAGCTCTTTGAGCAATTTGCCAGTTTGAAAATATTCTCTCACAGCTTGACACACATCATGCCCCACAATATCCCATGAAGCTTTAAAAAACTTTGATGAGTATCCATCTAGCCCAGGTGCTTTATCATCATCAATATCAAACAAGGCATTCTTAATCTCATCATCATTAATGAACCTTACCATTCTATGAGCATCTTCAAAAGAAATCTTCTTAGTAAACAATGATTCAGGCTCAACAAACTGTTCAACAACATTATTGCATCCCAACACATTCTTAAAATGCAGAATAAATTGATCAGCTGTTTGGTTGCCATAAAATATATTGCCATTCAAGTCAGCAACAGATGTGATTCTATTTCTGGAGTTTCTACCCTTCACTGCCTTGTGAAAATATTTAGTATTTTGATCACCCTCCTTCAACCATTCAACTTTTGACTTTTTATTCAAGAACAACTCTTCATCAATAATAGCATCTTTATAAGCTTTAACATAGGCTGCTTCTTCATCCGTCAACATAGAATTCGAAGGATCATTCACATAGCCTGTTGAACCCTTTCAAGTTCAAGTTTAAGCTTTTCAGTCTTCAAAAACAAATTACCCTGCTCATAATTCAACTTTCTCAAAGGTTTCTTCAAAAATTTCATTTTAGAGACCACAGCAAACATAGAATGCCCATATACCTCATTTTTCCATATATCATTGACAGCTGGCAAAAAACTAGGCGTGGTTGTCAAATAATTATGGAACTTAAAAGGCTTAGGCTTAGACTTCATAATTTGAGGAAATGTCACAACCATAGGACTATGGTCACACCGTAGAAAAAGCATAAATTCACACACAGCAGAAGGGAATTCACTAAAGAACTCCACATTTCCCATAGCCCTATCCAATTTCTTAAGGATACCAGGTGTCTGATTCCATGTAAACCTCAAACCTAACCAACTAATATCTTCAACCTCAATATCTACTACACATTCAGAGAACTCACCCATACTTTTGGTAATAAAAGAAGGGCCAGCAGAATGTTCATCTGGATCTATGGTGGCATTAAAATCACCAAGCAAAACCCAAGGTTTATCAACAACAACCCTTTTATGCCTGCTTAAATTCTTCCACAATTCTCTTTTAGGCACCATTTTGTGAAACCCATAAATAAAAGAGCAATAGAAGTAACTACCCCCATTTATAGGAGAAACAAACAGTGAATTGCTTGAGAATGTTGATCAAGCAACATAACATCAACATAATTTGCATCCCATCCAACCATAATCCTCGTGCCACCAACACAGCTATCAGCATTAGAAATCCAATCCCAAATAGGAAACATTTTATTACCTACCTTATTTAATTTTGATTTATGTACATGTGTCTCTAATAATCCACATATGCTAAAGCTACCATTATTCGGAAATTTTAACACCTCCCTTTCATTAGAAGCATTATTAATGCCTCTAACATTCCAAGCAGCTATTTTTAGAGACATTGGAAAATAGTAGCTTGATTGCCACCATCCATACACTCTTCTCTGACAGTAGTGTCACCATCATCCAACCTCATAGTACTAGCAGTACCATTAGTCTCTGATTGGACATCTTCAAATTCTTCAAGATCATCCAAACTAACCATTCCAACTTCTTTACACTTCAAATTAAAATAATCAATCATTTTACTGTTCCATTTTAATCTTTGAGCTTCAGAAGGGTATTGTTTGTTAGAAATCAACTTATCAACCTCTTTTATATCAGTATGATAAAGCTCATACTCTGTGTCCCACTCTGCTTCATCACCTCCCTCCATATCATCGTATTGGTCAACTAGAGTAGCAAAAAGATTCTTAGAAGCAAATTGATTCAAATCACCTTGATTACCTTTACCAACTTCTTCAAGAACAACATTCTCTCTAACACCATACACATTCTTTGAAACATTCGTCTGTTTTTTACCCTCTTTTACCTTAAGCTTAGACACATCAACAGGAGTAGACCTTTCCTCAATAAGCTTAGCAAAATCAATCACATTAGATTGCTTCTCCCCATTAACCGTACCACTAGTAGAACCCTGCACATTTGAATCCTTTGTAGGTACGCATTTAGCTGCATTTTGTTGCCTAATTTTATCAAACATGTTACCTTTAAAAGGAAGAGTACCACTTTTTTTGAAATTAAGGTTCTTATTACTCTGGATATTGTTTTGACTATTACCATAGTTATTCTTTCAATTAACACCTGCAAATTTCAATCTATCAAATATTATACCCTTCTTGCCAACCACTTGAAACCCATCATCATTCCCAACCTCATTCACATTGATTTTATCAACAACTGCATCGACCCTAATAGCATCTTTAATAACTTGAGTTGCTATTCATCATCTGTTCTTGGCCTCTTCATACAACTTTTAAATGAATACCCAAAGACCTTACAATGAGTGCAAAGTGGAGGCTTCCATTGATAGGTCACCTCGAGCTGACCTACCTTTGCAGGGAATGAACCAATGGAAGGATAGGCAAGCTCGATAGAGCTAGGTAGTTCATCAACTGCATTAATTTCTGTCAATACCCTAGCAAAACCCAATCTACCACTTTTATTCAAGCATCTTTCAGCTGTGACTTTATCCATTGTGATTGGCCTGCCAACACTACTTACAAGCTTACTAATTCCTCTGCCATTCCATAACTCAATAGGAATATTATGAATGCAGATCCAAATAGGCACTTTTGCTGGTTCAATCTTTTCTAGCCATACCCCAGGTTCCCATTGATTGACAAAAAAAGGAACATTATTCACCAACCATGGACCACTTTCAAGCACATCCTTCATAACTTTCTCACTTTTAAACTTGCATAAATAGAATCCAGCTGCAGTCTTGGTGACTTATTTCAAATCAAACCTCCACCACATTCTTCTCAAATAAGCATTAACAACCCTATAGTACATAGATGTACCAATGAAATAACCATAAAGCTGCAATGAGAAAGCACTACCACCTTTTTTCACCTCATCTTCAGAAAACACAACTCTTTTTTGACCATTGGATAATAGAACAGGTGGAATGAACTCCATTTTTAATTCTTCTACTTCCTTATTTTGATTCATAAGATCAAAAAAATGTAGCATTAGGGTTAGCCCAAGCTCTAGGCCTTTTAGCACCACCCTTATTAGGAACATGTCATGTTTTAACAACATTAGGACCCGCACCACCTGAGATGTCATAACCCTTGCTTGTACTACCCAATTTGTATTGAGAGAAATCTAATGGAATAGTAACCTTAGTTTTTAATTCATCCTTTTTAAACAATTTTGCAGCATTCTCAGAAGCAGCAATCATGTTGATATCAACATCTTTTGAACCTTTAAAGAACACCACAAGACTCGTTGCACTTATAGGCTTAGCAACACTAACATTCTCATCAGTAGACTTTGCAATAACATCAGCATTACTACTATCATTACCAATGACAAGGCTAACATTATCAATAACTTCATTTTTGTTAGGAATACCTTTCTTTCTGCCCCTTTTCTTCTTTTCTACAACAGGCAACATAGGATTCTGAACAGGAACAGAGGTGTCACCTCCATATATTACGAACTGAGCACTCTTTTTAGCTTGAGCAGGCATGTCTTCCTTGTCAATCAGCTGGTTTTCCTTACCCTTTCGTTTACCAGAAAAGATTGACTTCTTGAATTCATTTTGAATAATAGGAGATAAAATGTCCTTCTTCTTCTCAACAAAAATACGTTTAAGAGATCTAGTACGTGCTCTAGCTTGAGCAGGAGACAGCACAGCATCCACTGGTGGTGTTTCAGAGATACGAGCCTCGGGGGAGAGAAATTGATCCACCATATTTGAATCAAGAGGATCAGGAGGTCGTATAGGGGCTTCAGGAGTGTTAGAAGTAGGATTCATAACACCAAAAGTGAGATCAGAGAACAAAAATATAAAACCCCAAAACAGCAGCTAAGAACCCTAAAATCACAATTAGGATTTCAGCAAGCAAACGATTGAATAGATGCTCAGAATAGAATCAGGTGACCATAACGAAGCCAATACAAGTTATATTTTTTGATTAGCAACACAAAAATAGTCAAATTAGAAAGTGGCGAGTAGATCTGAAATTTTGAGATTCAGATTACACAATTCTGGGTGAAAATCAGTGAAATAACAACTCAAATTGATGTTAATGAAGTGGAAACATGTAAGATTCAGTGATTTGAGGATGGATTAACACAAAAATTAATGGAAATCGATGGAACAGTGAAAGTCCGTACACGTCCGTACAATTTCGCACGCACACAGTCAGAGAAAATACACTATCTTTTATTAAGGCACTTTTATTTCACATTACTGAGCAAACATACAAAAATACGAACCTAAGTTATACTTACCACTTACTCGTTAAAAGGAAGACAAGTTGTGAATTATAGCTTGGAAACCCAGATAAATATAAATAATAAAACCATTACTCCCCTTTGGTAACTGATTTTGACATTTTGTGACCTAACGACACCGCACAAATAAAATATTCTGTTTTGGCCATATCAGTGTTAGATTTCTACGTTGTCACTACTTCCTCACCGGAACCTTGATGAATAGTATAAACACGTCTGTTGGGATTTTTTTATTGCCAGAAAGGAAAATCAGAGATAGACGGGAAGTTGTGTACGGGTGATCGTTGATATGTTGGTGGCAGGAATCTACGTGTCTAGAACGATATGTAAGACGAGTTAGTCTCCTGTTAGTATCCTGTAGTTGTAGTATTGAACACTTCAATGGTTCTTCTAATGTAAGAAGATGATCTTCTGGTGTAAGAAGATGGTGGTACAAGAAACCGAGATTACCCAAGCTAGTAACGAAGATTGGATTATTATTAGGCAGTTTTAGTGTCGAAAGTCTTCCTTTTTAGTGTGGAAGTGTGGCGTATCCCGGATTAGTTATCCTGAGGTGTTTCAAATGAGTTTAATAATTAGAAGATCTAGAGTTACTATGGGTGTTTGAGCAACGTTGACAGTTGAGGCTGTTGATTTCAGAATTTCGACAAGGTGAGGTTGAAGAGCTCTTTGACAAAGTTGCCAGCCCGTCATGGTTGAATTGTGTGTGTCCCTAGTTACCTTAGCAATATACATGGGTATGTTCGATCAATTGTTGAAATGGAGATCGGTGATCGGGTTTCAGTGAGAACTTATTGATTGGTGAAGAATTAGAACAAAAGGAAAAGAAACAATTTCATTCTCACGAAGAAACGCGTGGTTGGCTTGGCCAGCAAATTTTGTGATTTTGTTTCCTTTTATGTACTATCTTATATATTATAACTCTAGCCTCCTGTTAATCATGTGCACAAAAGTAATAGAAGAAAATCTCTGGTTAGCGTTGTTGGAGTTGGAATATAGTCACATTAAATCCTTGTGTCGTCTAATTATTTATCGTTGCTTATCTATCCATTTGTTGTATTGTGGTTGTAATACAATAACACAAGTCTTGTGTGAATTGAATTTTTGCTAACGAATGAATCATTAATTTGGGTCATTCCGCTAACAATTCCTAACACATGCAATCGGTGTGATGGTTTGTCGAACTCATCAGAAGCCATTAGCAATCTCTTCCTCATTATGGATGACAGCACCGTAATAATACACACCACATACATACATTATTTAATTGAAATAAACAAAAAGGAAATGACACACTAAGAAATTTTCGTTTGGTAATTTGTTTTACTCTTGTTCATATTAAGAATTTTACAAAGTTATACTGATTGAAAACTAAAGGAACATCCTGATGAAAATTCTGATTCTAGCGTTAATTTTTGTGACTTTGCGAAATTACTGGGTTTTCGGTGGAACAGGATCTGTAACTGCTGTCTTCTTCACAACGAGTTCGTGTTTTAAATGGTTGGTTATAATGAGGATATTAACTGTTAACATACGGGCCTTTAAAAAGACAGAAAAGAGGCTTGGTTCAATAATATGGTATCTGCTAATCGCCCTGTTATTGCGGCTATTCAGTAAACAAAACTTAGTTCGATTAATGCTAATTGGGTTGAATCATTGTGGGGTTCTTAGAATGTGGGGTATGCGGTTAAACAACCTTACAATAGGTCAGGTGGGCTGATTTTGATTTGGGATTCTGGTTCTTTTTGTGTCAATCACGCGGTTGAGGGGGAGTTTTTCATTGTAGTAAAGGGAAAATTTCAAGGGCATGATGGTGAAATACTTGTGGTAAACGTTTATGGTCCTCATATGGATTCAAAAAAGAGAAGGTTTTGGTCAAATCTTAATGACTTACTGAAGCTTCCAAATGTAGCATGGGTTATATGTGGTGACTTCAACGAGGTACGATCCAATTCAGAAAGACAAAATAGCACATTCGTAGAAATTAGAGATACACTTTTCATCGACTTTATTTTGAGTAACGGGCTAATTGAGATTCCTCTTTTTGGTAAAAGATTCGCTAGAATAAGCGATGATGGTTTCAAATTTAGTAAATTATATCGGTTCCTCGTATCAGATAATTTTGCACAAATGTGGGAAGATTTGAGTGTACTACCTCTTGATAGGAAATTGTCGGATCACTCTCCTCTTCTTCTTCGTAATGGTAGTGCAGATTATGGACCTAAACCGATGTGGGTTTTCAATTCATGGTTAGAAGAGAAAGGTGCTGATATAGTCATTGCAACTACATGGAATAAACAAGTACACTCGAGTAAACCTAATGTAATATTCCGATCAAAAATCAAGAATGTCAAAGACGAACTCAATGCTTGGAGTAAAACCTATTTCGATAAGATTGATGAAGAAATTGAAAGTTTAATCGAAATATGTAATAGTTGGGAATTACAAGCTGAACAACGACTACTTGATGAATCCGAAAGAAACGAGTGGTTAGCATCTAGGGGTAAATGGGTTGAAAAAGACATGATCAAACGGAATATGTTATGTCAAAAGGCTAGGATTAAGTGGTCAATTGAAGGAGACGAAAACACGAGTTACTTTCACTCGGTAATAAAACGCAGAAACAACAAGAATAACATTCGCGGCCTCTATGTTAACGTATGTTGGAATGAAGAACCTTTTGAAGTTAAAGAAGAAATATATCGACACTTCAAAAACTTTTATGAAGATAATGATCATCGGGGATTCAGTTTCGAAGGTTTTGAGACTCGAAAAATATCACAAGAAGATGCGTCAAATTTAGAATTACCTTTTAGTCAGGAGGAAGTATGTGAAGCGATAAAGGATTGCGGGCCATCAAAAGCATCGGGGACCGATGGGTTTAATTTCAAATTTTTCAAAAATTTATGGGGGCTTGTGAAAGATGATTTGATGGCGGCTTTGCATTGGTTCTGGGATCGTGGGGAAATCACACCGGGGTGTAATGCTTCATTCATTACTCTCATCCTAAAAATAAAAGACCCCATCTCACTTCGCGATTACCGACCGATAAGATTAATAGGAAGTTATTACAAAATAATTTCTAAAATCTTATCGAACCGCCTATGGGTTACTATTTTAAAGTTGATAGGTATGGAACAAAGTGCATTCATCAAAGGGCGGTCAATTTTAGATAGCATCCTTATCGCGAATGAACTTGTGGACGATGTGAAAAAAAGAAAGTCTAAGTGCTTTATATTTAAAGCAGATTTCGAGAAAGATTTTGATAGTGTACGTTAGAATTTCTTGATAGATATCATGGGTAATATAGGTTTTGGTTGTAAACGGTTGAAGTGGGTCCACCCCTATTTTCGATCAACAACTATCACGATATTGGTGAACGGATCCCCGACAAAGGAGTTTAGTCTACATAAGGGTATTCGTAAGGGCGATCCTTTATTTCCCGACCTCTTTATTATAGCTAGTGAGGGCCTGAATGTTTTGGCAAATATTGCAATCAGAGACTGGTTAATAAGAGGTGTAGGTGTCGGGGAAGATAGAGTTAGAATATCACATCTCCAAATCGTAGATGACACAATATTTTTCGGAGATTGGGGTATTCGTAATATATCAAATGTTCATAAAATATTAACAGGTTTTGAAAAAGTGTCGGGATTAATGATTAACATGAAGAAGAGTCTGATATACGAGATAGGGGGCCCTCATGCTGATGTGGAAGCTGCAGCAACTAAATTCGGTTGTGATGTTGGTAAAACACCTTTTACATGTCTTGGTATGCCCGTTGGTCAAAAACCCGATAAAAAAAGATAGGTGGAATCCGGTGATCGAGAAATTTAACAAAAGATTGACGGATTGGAAGGCAAGATCAATGTCGTTTGGGGCTAGGTTAACTCTCATTAAATCTGTCCTGAGTAGTCTCCAGCTTTATTTCTTCTCGTTGTTTTGTGCACCCACCTGCGTTGTCAAAATTATGGTTCAAATGGGATGTGATATTATTACCTTATAGGGAGGGGGCTTAAATGTGGGTTCGTTGAAAGCTAGAAATTGGGCTCTATTGGGTAAATGGTGGTGGCGGTTTCGAACCGAAACCGAATCACTTTGGGTCAAAGTCATAAAAAGCATATATGGGCGGGACAGGGGGTTGGGGCACTCTACTTCTAATCTTTCTATTGTTCGTAGTACAATTTGGAGCAACATTATCCACATCGGTATTGACTTGTTCAAGATCGGGTTGGATATTAACTCATTTTTTGAGAAGAAAATAGGTGACGGACGTGATGTTCTTTTTTGGAAAGACATATGGACTGGTGACACTTCTTTAAAGGATAAATTCCCAAGACTTTTCAGGCTAGATACCAATCAAGACACGTGCGTAAACGAGCGGGTTCAACTAGTCAACGGATTGTTGCAGTTTTCATGGGAATGGGCAAGATTACCTTTGGGGCGTGTAACTGGAGAACTGGAGCAGCTTACGGGACTGATCGGGAACAATGTATCTTTGAGCGATGGCAACTCAACATGACAATGGACATTTGATAACTCAGGAGGATACAATTCGAGGTTAGTTTCTTCAAAAATTGATGAACGTATTATTGAAAGGCCGGTTCAACTACATGGCACAATGAAAAACAATTATATCTCTCAAAACATTGGTATATTTGTTTGGAGGTCCCTTCGTGGTAGAATCCCTGTTAGAGCAGAACTTGACAACCGTGGAATAGATTTAGACAGCATATTGTGTCCTATGTGTAATGACTTCGTTGAATCGGTGGAACATACTCTCATCACGTGTAAAGCGGCAAAAGATGTTTGGCAAGCTATCTATAATTGGTGGAATTCGTCTCCTCCCAATTTTGGCGGCTTATCAGACTTATTTTCGGGTTCGGGGCGTGGAAATCTCTTTGGGAGAAAATAAAAAGATTTGGCAAACTATTGAATGGGTTACGTGATACTTTATTTGGAAAAATAGGAACTTAAAGGTATTCCGGAATGACCCATGGGCATGTTCGAAAGTTGTAAGCGATATCTAAGTAAAAACCTTTGAATGGATCACAAATCGTTTAAGATATAAATCGATGGATTGGCTACAATGGATCACAAGTCCGAATACTTTGAGTTTTCCATACAACAACAGCCGTGATCCAGGATGAATTCGACATTTGTATAGTTTCGTGTATATATAAAGATTGTAAATATCCTTCTCTGTTGTTATGTTCACTTCATGTTGTAGGCCTGCCATGGCTTCAATTGTGATACACTTTGTACATTTGTATAGTTATATCAATAAAAGTTGGTTTTTCAAAAAAAATGAAGTTTGGTGGGTGTGAAAATGTGGAGTTTAGACCTTGATTAGTGCGGCGCGATCGAGCTTTTTTTGCCTTCATAAGGCCCCCATAGCGCCGCTATAGGGCGCGATCGTTTTTTTTGGTGGCGTGATGGGTGATTCATGGTGGGTGATGATGGGAGTTGCGAATGAAGTGGTGACACGTGGGGGTAGTTGCAGAAGGGTTGCTGGTTAACGTTGGAAGGGAAAAGAGTCGTTTGTATTTTTTTTTTTTTAATGTATTACTCCTTATTACATCTCTATATATATACTACACTACATCTCATATCTATATACACTCTCATTTAATCCCAACTCTCTCATTTACAAATCTAAAATTTCTCAAAATCAAAAAAAAAGTCTTAACATCAAGATTGAAACGAGACCGGTTCCAGTAACCTCTACAATTTCGGCTCGCCAAATTTGCCCGGTTCAAACTCAAATTCCCGCAAAATGTTCGGGGTACTCAACCAATTGGCAATATGTCTCAACAAAATCTTCTTAATGATTTCAATAATTCGAGCTTCTTTTCACAATTTCTAAATACACAACAAATGCATCACAATTATCAACAACAATACCACCAACCATTTAACCAATCATTTAACCAACCATTTAACCAACCATTTCAACAACAATATTCATCACAATTTTCTCATTTCTCACAACCTAGTATGGTGCCATTCCAACTACCAAATACCCAACCATGGACACAAACACAACAAACCTTCACACCTCTAATTAACGAAGAAGTGGAAGAAATTCGTGGTGGGGAGCAACAACCAAATGTACGGGTCCGACCAAGTCATAAACGAGAAGGAAAAGAACAAGCAAAAGAACCACAACTCAAAAAATTGTGGACTCCTCCCGAAGAAATTTGGTTGGCTAAGTGTTGGATCGATTGCTCGGAAGATGGGGTTCACGGTAACTAGCAAAGAAACACGACTTTTTGGGCTAGAGTCGAAATAAGTTTAATAATAATGATTCTGGGTATTTAAGAAATGACGACCAATTAAGTGGGAAATGGTGACATATGGATAAGGCGTGCAAAGATTTCACGGCCTTATATAATGAAGAAGAACGTAACCCAAGGCGTAGCGGTCGTGTCGAGCAAGACGTATATAACATTGCGGTGGAAAGATATCAAAGTCGGGCAGCGAAGCCGTGGACTTACAAGGATGTTTGGGAGTTTTTGAAAACGAGGTCGAAGTGGTATACACCACCTGCAATTGGTGGTAGTGGCCTGCGAAGGAGAAAGGGACAACTTGTAATAGAAGATGATTACGAAGATGAGGTTGGCGAAAACCAAACAGTTAATCTCGGGGAAGATCGTTTAAGCAACCTCAATGAGCTTTTTGGAGACGATGCGATTGAACGTCCTATGGGAAGAGACCGAGCGAAGAAGGCTGCGAGAAAATCGGTTTCGTCTGATGCGGGTACATCATCACGGGGTACGAACTCTTCACGTGGTATGAATTCTTCAAGATTTGACGAGTTGTCTTCTAGGTGGGAAGAGAAAATGGATAAAGAATTGGAGAAACGAAGCAAGGGTATTGATCGTATAGTTGAGAAAGAACGAATGAGGTCGGCACTCGAGTGTGTCACAAAATTATTTAAACTTGACGTTAACGACATCCCCGACCCGAAAGAAAGGAAAAAAGCTTTGAAGTTCAAGAAAAAGATGGTCGAGTGTTACAAAGAATTCATTTCAAGCGACGAGGACGACGCCGAGTAGTTTTAATTTCTAGTAATTTAATAAAGTCATGGTGTAATGGTATTTTAGGATTTCTTAAGTATTGTTTTTTTAGGACTTTAATAAATTGTAATCGTTTAATTTTATTAATTTAAGTGTATTTTTATTAATATAAACTATTTTATATGTTATATTTTTATAAAAAAATGATTTTTGTAAATAAAATTAATCAAACAAAAAGAAAAACTAAATAAAAATGTGGGATCAATTTAACTCATCACATAACCATCACTACAAATTTCATCACGCCCTCACCCTCATCACATTTGCCAACTCAGCACTATATCCCACAAAAATCTAAAAAAAAAACCCATCACCCATCAGCACTAAAAGGTCTTAGGTGTTGGTTTAACTTTAGATTTGTATTGTACAATATTGGTGGAAACTAGTGGAAACTAATGATGGTTACACGAATAAAGGAGTTACAGTGGGCTTTTTTTCATAACTAACATCATTACATATTCATATGATCATTCTCTTAAAGTAAATTTGCCTCAATCAACATTCCTCGTGTGGGTCTCAACTTTTATACCTTTGACCATCAACTCACTTCAGAGTTCAGACCCATACTCATCTATGCATCTTTCTTGTTTGTGCTTATCATCAATATGTCGAAACCCGGATGTAGTTAATTGACATTTTATTTTCAGAAAGCATATATTGATATAACCGTTTTTTTAAGATATTTTAATAATAATAATAATAATAATAATAATAATAATAATAATAATAATAATAATAATAATAATAATAATATATAATAATATAATAATAATAATAATAATAATTCCTATATACTAAAAGTCAAATAAAAAATTGTAGTTTCAGTTGTTTATGATCGTCGTTTTGAGTTTGCGTTCACACTAAAAACGGTTCCTCAAATTCCGCTCAATTTACACAACGGCCCCTCAAGTTTACACTTTTTCAGGGTTAGAAAGTGTAAATACATAATTTTATTAAAATAAACTAATCCCACCGAATTTATAACGGGCCCTATCTTCTCGCTCGGTGCGAGTTAAATTTTTCCGAGACAACCGTTCAACTCGAAAAAATTTGACGAACACAACACAACTAACTATACGCGAAACGGACATCGTTAAAAAACACTAAATAACGGGCCCTATATTCTCGCTCGGTGCGAGTTAAATTTTTCCGAGACCACCGTTCAACTCGAAATAATTTAACGAACACAACGCAACTAAGTATACGCGAAACGGACATCATTAAAAAAATACTAAATATTTCGGCCTATATTTCATACGTATACATACACGTCCAACAAATAACTCAACCTACTAGATATATTATGTACCAAACAACGTACTCCAAATTCGACCGCGCGTTGAATACAACCGCAGCAACGCGCGGTCGAATTTTTTTCTAGTTATTATTAATATTAATTCCCCTAATATTTATGGTCAATTTTTTTGGAGAAAAAACATAACATAATAAAATCTAAGGATTAATCAACTACAATAGATTACAAAAGAAACCAAAACGAACGTTGCCCAAACTAAAAAAAAAAAAAAAAAAATTAGAAAAAAAACAGTTTCACCAATAGGACGAAACACGTTTACATAAAATAAAAAACAAAATTTAAGCTATGACAAACGGAATCTAAAAAACCGACTATACTAAACAAAGCAATTAAAACTACTCCCTACATCCCATTATAATTGTCCACTATCGATTTTTAATCGTTTTTAAGTTTTACTGTAAATATTTTCATTTGTACTGTATAATTTTCAATGAAAATTATATTAATGTATTATGTTTTAAATGTGCTTTCATTAATATAACTTTCATCTACTATTTTATGACACATACAAAGATATTTACGAAAAGTTGGAAAAGAAAGACTTTGAAAGTCAATAACGAACATTTATAATGGGACGAGTGAGTAACAAACTAACAGCGGTAGTGACTGAGAGAATGTCGACCACCCTGCAACAAAATAACCAAAAGGAGACCTCACATCCGCTAACCATCACAAGTCATCACAACAAAAGTATATGTACATAAAACGCACATCCCACCCTTAGGGTAGAAAGATCTCTAACAGAGAGATCCTTACCGAGCACAACCTCGTAGGTAGGGATGTCAATGGATCGGGTGAGCCTATATCCATATCCATATCCATATCCATATCCATATCCATATCCATATCCATATCCATATTAATTTAAATATAATTCATCCATCCATATCTATATCCGTTGGATTAAGCGGGTTAACGGATAGTCGTTGGATGTTAATTTTTTAAAAAAAAATCTTATTATGAAATGACATCGTAAAGTTTTTTTTAACAATGATATGTAATATATGTAAGATATATGAATCTAATACTATTTACATAGTTGTATCTTTACGATCTATATTTTGGATAACATTTTAATAGTTTATAGTGTACATATATAAGAATATTGAAATATATATGTATATCGGATGGTAATGGATATATCCATGGATGATAAATTGTCATCCATACCCGATCCACTAATTTTTCACATCATCTATATCCATATCCACTTATCATCCATTTAAATCATCAATATCCATTTAAAAGGATCGTATAGGATGAATATCCGATGGATCGGATATCCATTGCCATCTCAACCGGTAGGTACAACTGAAAAAGACGGACCAGACAAGGAAACCACGGCTATAGCACCACCCGCACCTAAATTTCTACCTATCAACGCCGCTCACCACCATCCATTGACAACAGAAATCCGCATCAACTAGGTAATGAACCCAAGCAACATGTCGATGGAACGAAAAAACCACCACTAGCCATCATCGATGACCTCCACTAATGAGGTGGAGGTACAAAAACAAACTAGTAGCGGAAAAGGAAACCATCTAGAAAATGTGAAATTCGATGGTTGTGATGACCCGGGAATTTTCGACCAAATTTAAACTTGATCTTAACATGATATCGACACGATAAGCAAAGTCTGTTAAACTGAATCTCAAGAATTTTGAGCTGTGTTCATGCATACAATTGACTTTTGACAATTCCCGACGATTCACGAACTTTTAACTGTAAACATGAATGTATATATATAAATAATTATATCAATAAATAATTATATATAATAAGTTAAATATATTTTTGAACTATTATGCGATTTAGTTTTTATGCAAGATAAATTAAAATAACTAAAACTTGTTATTTTGTGTATATAAAGTATGTTGAATATAAATTATTTCGAACATAAATTGTCAACGTTAGCAATGTATTTAATGTATAATGTTATACTTAGTTTACATGTTTTAATATATATAATTAACATAATTATCTAGGTAATAAAACTTGATAATTAAAACATAAATTATATATGTAACAGTTTGAATATGTATATAATTTTTATACTTAACTAAAATTATATGTATATTGTTAGCATGTATAATTAATAAATATATAAATGGTATATGAAATGTTACACAATTAATAAATAAAATTAATATATATAATTACAAGTTAAAGTATAATTAACATACTTAAATCCTTATTATTACTTTTCTCTTTATCATTAATAAAAATAATGATATTAATATCAATATCAATATTATTAATATTGTTAAATAATATATAGATGTAAAATTTGATACATATAATGTATTATATCTTTATTATTATTAGTATATTAATTATTAATATTATTATTTTAAATTTATGACATAAATATGAAATTAGATATGTATTAATATTATTATTGTCATTTAATAATATTAGTATCATTTAAATTAGTGTTATTAATAATATTATTTGTATCATTTATATTACTAATTAATTATTTTTAAACTTATTGAAATTACCATTATTGTTATTATTAATATCATATTATTATTATTTATATAATTATTATTATTATTAGTATTATTATTATTAAGATATTTATTAATATTAATTATATAATAAAATGGTACGAATTAATTCAGGGTTCCAATCAAACTTTTACATTTTTGTTTCTGTCTGATTTGTTATCTTTCCAGATCGAATAAAGTGTACAAATCTGTTGCGAGTGGTTGTCCAATTTTGTTTTATTTTTATTTTATTTTTATTTTTTTTCTGGCTCGATTGTCTTCTGAGTATACTCTGGATATAAAATGATCAATCTTCTCTACAATTGAAAACGTCATTCATTCTCTCGGAAAATTCTTTTTAAGGAAGCTTTTATATGGGTATACTTCTTTTTTTATTATTATTATTATTATTATTATTATTATTATTATTATTATTATTATTATTATTATTATTATTATTATTGTTATTGTTATTGTTATTGTTATTATTATTAATGTTATGCTATTAGTAGATATTAGTATTATTATTATTATTGTTAGTATTATTATTATTATTATTAAATATTAAGACCATTATGAGTACTATTATTATTATCATTATTATTATCATTATTGTTATTGTTATTAGAATCATAAATATTAAAATTATTATTATTAATATAAGTATTACGATAGAAATTTCATTTACTATTATTATTATGATTATAGTTACAAATAAGATTTGTAGTATTAGAAATGTTATTACTAATATCAATATTATCATTCAAAGTATAAATTTTATCATTTTACTACTAGTATAAGTACTATTATCATTATTATGAGTATTATTATTATTATTAGTATTATGATTATAATTATTACCACATTTATATTTATAAGTATTACTAGTGTTATTATTATTATTATTATTATTATCATTATTATTATTAATTTATCATTTTATGATTATTATCATTAGTGTGAGTATCATTAACAGTAGTGTTATTATTAAAAATGTATATAATTATTACTAAAAGTATTATTATTTTAATCTATCATTATTTTCATAAAGACTATTAATAACACTACACTTATTATTATTAGTAGCAGTAAAATTATTATTTTTATCAGTATAATTATTACCAGTATTACAATTATTATTGTTATCATCACAGGTACAAGTATCATTATTAGTAATATCATTACTAATAAAGTTATTATGAATATTAGTAAATTATTATTACCAAAACAACTTTTTTTTAAACAAATAAATATTTTGTACATAAAATACACTAAATATAATAATATTTCATATAACCATATATCAAACATATTATATTTCTATATAAATACTTTCATACAATAAACTATTGAATTTAACATTTAATACTAATCATAGATCTATATAGATATAGTAATATAACTAAATGTGTAGATATTAGTTATTTACTTATTTTCAATACATACAAAATAAAAAAATACAACATAAGATATAAAATATATAAGTAAAGTATATATATTTTTAAGGAAATTTAGTATAAATTCTATATAACTACAAACATATAAAATGTATATAATTAATAAATGAAATGATGAGATTTCTATTATACGTTTTAATAAATATACAAATGATAAAGGTTCGTGAATCCGAGGCCAACCCTGCATTGTTCAGTTGTTCAATATAGTCATATGTATTTTTACTACAAAATACAGTATGGTGAGTTTCATTTACCTTTTTACCCTTTATATTTTTGGGCTGAGAATACATGCGCAATTTTTATAAATGTTTTTACGAAATAGACACAAGTAATCAAAACTACATTATATGGTTGAATGATCGAAATCGAATATGCCCCTTTTTATTAAGTCTGGTAATCTAAGAATTAGGGAACAGACACCCTAATTGACGCGAACTCTAAAGATAGATCTATCGGGCCCAACAAGCCCCATCCAAAGTACCGGATGCTTTAGTACTTCGAAATTTATATCATGTCCGAAGGAGGATCCCGGGACGTATGTTTTAGCGGTTCTTATATGCATATTGTGAATGTCGGTTACCAGGTGTTCAATCCATATGAATGATATTTTTTGTCTCTATGCACGGGACGTATGTTTATGAGAAATGGAAATATGAAATCTTGTGGTCTATTAAAATTATGAAATGATTATTTATGTTAAACTAATGAACTCACCAACCTTTTAGTTGACACTTTAAAGCATGTTCATTCTCAGGTACGAAAGAAATCTTTCGCTGTGCATTTGCTCATCTTAAAGATATTATTTGGAGTCATTCATGATATATTTCAAAAGATGTTGCATTCGAGTCGTTGAGTTCATCAAGATTATTATTAAGTCAATTATAGTAAGATATATTACGAAATGGTATGCATGTTGTCAACTTTCGATGTAATGAAAGATTGTCTTTTCAAAAATGAATGCAATTTTTGTAAAATGTATCATATAGAGGTCAAGTACCTCGCTATGTAATCAACTGTTGTGATTCGTTTATAATCGATATGGACTTTGTCCGGATGGATTAGGACGGGTCCTTTCAATGGTCACCACCAACATGGTGGCACAAAACCGAACACCACCTTTCCAAATATTTCGAGCCATATGTAAAGACCCGTCCTAATCTATAAGAACGAATACAATAACATATGATTACATCGCGAGGTACTTGACCTCTATATGATACATTTTACAAACATTGCACTTGTTTTTAAAAGACAAACTTTCTTTACAATGAAAGTTGACGGCATGCATACCATTTCAAAATACATTCAACTATAATTGACCTAATAATAATAATCTTGATGAACTCAACGACTCGAATGCAACTTCTTTCGAAATATGCCATGAATAACTCCCAATAATATCCTTAAAAATGAGCTAATGCACAGCGGAAGATTTCTTTAATACCTGAGAATAAACATGCTTTCAAGTGTCAACCAAAAGGTTGGTGAGTTCATTAGTTTATCATAATCAATCATTTTCATCATTTTAATAGACCACAAGATTTTCATTTCCATTTCTCATAAATATACGTCCCATGCATAGAGACAAAAATCATTCATATGGATTGAACATCTGGTAACCGACATTAACAAGATGCATATAAGAATATCCCCTATCATTCCGGGACATCCATCGGACATGATAAAACAACATCGAAGTATTAAAGAATCCGCTACAACGGATGGGGTTTGTGAGGCCCAATAGATCTATCTTTAGGATTCGTGTCAATTAGTAGAGTGGTTTACTAATTCTTAGGTTACCAAGCAAAAAGGGGCATATTCGGCTTCGATCATTCAACCATATATTGTAGTTTCGATTACTTGTGTCTATTTCGTAAAACAGTTATAAAAGCAGCGCATGTATTCTCAGTCCCAAAAATATATATTGCAAAAGCATTTAAAAAGGGAGCAAATGAAACTCACTATACTGTATTTTGTAGTAAAAATACATATGACGACATTGAACAATGCAAGGTTAGCCTCGGATTCATGAACCTATATCATTTATATATATTAAAACATATAATTTAACATGTAATAATAATCAACTTAGTATATATGTATTATTTATATAATATATTACTTATTTTAAAATAGTAATAAATTTGTTATTTCAATTGTTATATATATATCTATATATCTGTTATATTAAAATAGTAAACTATATATATCATATATTTTAGATAACTAATTAATATTTATTATAGAATTATTAATATAGTTAGATTATATGTATTAAATATATTTTTATATAATTAATATTTATTTGATAAAATTATATCAATAATAATAATAATAATAATAATAATAATAATAATAATAATAATAATAATAGTAATTGTATTAATATTAATGATAGTAAAAATGGTAATTTTACTAATAATGAAAATTTTATTAAAAAGGATAATTTTACTAATCATGATAGTCTTAATAAAATGACGGTTTTAATAAAAATGATAATTTTAAAACTAACGATATATATATATATATATATATATATATATATATATATATATATATATATATATATATATATTTTAATGATAATAATAATATCAATAGTCATAATAATCTTCGTGCATAATTCCTAACTTATAAATATGAACTCGTTAGTTCTAATTCATAATCATAATTTTTATCGTACATGTGTTAATATAATTATAATCTTCTTCCGTATCATCTTTTACTAACATTTCCATATATTCAAATTTAGTCGTAATTAACCTCTTTTATATTCATAATAATAATAATAATAATAATAATAATAATAATAATAATAATAATAATAATAATAATAATAATAATAATAATAATAATAATAATAATAATAATAAAAATGATAAAAAGACTACCTTAATGAGTTTTCTCAAAAATAATGGTAAAGTCCAGGCTCGAACCCGCGACCCCTCGTTCCCCTAACACACTCCCATAACAATAGACCATTCGCTAGCTCTAGTTTTAACCCATTCGATAATCTAATTAATATGTATTGATTAGTATAGCTTCATTATACAATATCATCATCGTAACCACGAATCATCATAACATCATGTATCATTTTCGTTTACCAATCACCATCACTATACCCATCGTACATCATCATCATCAAATTTCTTATCGCCATCACTAACAAACCGTAATCATCATCGTCTTTATACACATAATCACCACAGTCACCATTTATTTTCTTAACAACATTTAATCACGTCACAATTTATTATGATCATCAACTTAACATGTATTATTACCATCACACTTCTTGGCCCAAATAGGAAACTGAAATACTGCCCAACAAACAATAAAATTTACGGCCCAAATCAAAATTGATTCAAATGGCCCGACTTGTAGCTCCTAGGATTTATAGGATTCGGTTTTTAAAAGTATTAGGAAAAAGGTAAGTTGCATTAGTCATACGACCACCCATCATAATCATAGTAATTTATTATTATCATACCGTCACCATCATACTTTTAATTATGTATCACCTTCTCCACTAACAAAATTTAAATATAATTAGTAGTAATCAAATTTGTTGTGTTTTGTTGTCGACTAATCCAGAAAACGAAAGAAAAGAGCAGCAGCGATTTGTGACAAGAATTAGTTATAGAGTTGTTTGTGATAGTCCACGAAAACAAGAAAGATGGAGAGAGATAGGTGGTTTACTATGGTGGTTTTAAATGGGTGTAGGTTTAATCATGACTGGAAAAACATAAACTAATATAACAACCGCTAAAATTGGTGGTTTATGGTGTTCTTGGCCACAACAGAAAATTAGTAACGGTTTGGTTGGTTTCTTGGTATTCGGATTTAATAGAAAAACAGAAGAAAAGAAAGAAGGAAATATTGAAAGAAAGGTGGTGATATAGTGGAGGTCGATGGGTCTTAATGGTTTCCTTCATATCTTGCTTGAAACAGAAAAATAGGAAAATAGAAAACGAGCCATAGAAGTAGCTTGGTTGTTACTTGTTAGTCTCCTTGATCAATAGGTGTTGCAGAGTTGTTCTTGTGAGGTTTACGACATAAGCAGAAGACAAAGGAACTGGATTTTTATCAAGTATAAGTTAAATAATTCGACTACATATGTGTATATAGGTGTTTGACGGTGATGAATGATGGGTTGCAGAGGTACCCAAACATAAAGTAAAAGTGGTGGAAGTGAGGGTGGCGATGAAGAGAGGTGGTGGATATGGGTGGTGATGTTTGTTGTGGTTTATGGCAGCCAAAGTCAGCAACAATAATCGACGTTTCTCAGCTGCAGAGTAGTAGTGACTTGTGGAGGTGATGATTGTTGCGGTTGGTGCTCGACAAACATAAAAGAAACAGAAAAAAATATGTACGGTTGTTGGTGATCAACGAAGGTGAGGGTGATGGTCTAGTAGCGGTGGTGAAGAAAGCCGGTTCAAAAGAAATAGAAAAACACCCATAGTGGTTCGAAACAAAAGGTGTTTTCGACAAGAAGATGTGTTTGATTTAGCTTCCATGTATGGCGATTTAATAGTGATTGTTTGATGATGATCCTTGGACAAACCAGTGAGTCGAATGATGATTATGGGTTTTGTTTGATGAAGATCAATGGTGGTTTGGGTTTCTTTAAACCATAGCTAGAACGAGTGAAGATGGTGGTTATTTGGTTCGTCAAACAGAAATATCGAGCATGGTGAACGGTGAGTCTTAGTGATAAAGATGGAGAAGATGCAGTGATAATAGGAAGTGGGTGTGGTTTGTTTTGGAGCTCAAAAAATGAAGAAGCAAGAATATGTTTTTCCAAGTGGGTCTTGTGTTTTTCATCATGTATGCTTTGTGTATATATATTTATATCGTGTGAGTTTGGATGAAAAGGAAACATGCACTAATTAAGTATAGTATTATCCAATTACTTCATAAATTTGTCACAGTAAGTCTTCATTCAATTTAATTGACGGACAAATTTGAAATGGAACATAATGGAAAGTCAAAAGGTACACAATCATGTAAGAAGAAATCAAACCCCCGTGAAATATTTGTCAAAAGTTACATTAGGATATTAATTCGTACTCCGTTGATAATTAGTGGCGGATAAAAAGTATTCGGAACAAATCCCAAAATTTTAAATTAAATTCCTTTATTTATTTCAGTCATTATGGTATAAAATTCGATCATTAACTATTAAATAAAAATTACATTAATTAATCACTCCCAACCCCCAAGCAAATATAAAAAGTTTTAAAATTTGACAAACAACATCTAAATATATTATTAATGAGCCTAAAGTTTATAAAACTCATTTTCGAATTACTGTTTATTTTAAAATTACATATATTTAAATTTAACTTGCTTAATATCAATCGAAACATTAAATGAGTATTACAATCATTTAATATTTATTTTTAATATACTTTATTTGTATATAGAGATATATTTTAAATAATAATTATTATAATATCCTATTTTTATTTTATTAATTTTTAATAACATCAACTTATAATACTTCAAATTATATTTTGAATTATTATTTATATATATATATATATATACACATATCTATTTATAATTAATTGTTCGTGAATCGTTGAGAGCAGTCGAAGGTCAATTGAATATATGAAACAGTTCAAAATTTTTGAGACTCAACCTTACAGACTTTGCTTATCGTGTCGAAATTATATAAAGATTAAGTTTACATTTGGTCGGAAATTTCCGGGTCGTCACAGTACCTACCCGTTAAAGAAATTTCGTCCCGAAATTTGATTGGGGTGGTCATGGCTGACAATAAATATGTTTTCATGACGCATACGAGTTGATAAATAAAGTTTTATTACCATATAGTAATATAGATAAAACAATTTGATTACTCGAAGAGTACGAATGAAGCTATCACAAAAGAATGAAATGAATAAATGCAGGTTCGTCTTAACCGGTGACGTAGTCACGGTTGATTTCCGGAATTTAAGGGATTTAGAGGAAATCTTCGTAATAAGATTTATTTCTCCGGTAATTAATGAAATAGGTTCTTCTTTGGTTATATGAGATAATCTGTCTCGATTATTCTGTCTGATATTTCACTATAAATCCATCCTCTTCGTTTCCTTATATTTTGGAGTCCCATACTTTTGTTTTCTCTTCCCGACTTTAAGTCCAGAATTAGTAGGTATGAAGTTTCGAATGAACATGAATAATATTCTAAGAGAGATTGAAATAGCACGATCTTGATTGGTTAAATTACCATAATTCAAGAGAAAAGATAGAACTATCAGGAAGATATGTTCTCGATCTGTTTGGAGATTTGGTAGAATGTAAGAGTCGTGTAATATGGCACATGATGAAATTATGATCTGTGAATCATCACGTTCCATTAGAAACTTAGCATGACTTACTGTAATATAATCACATTGATTAAGTGTCATTATATTATACTAACTCATGCTTCAGTTCCCAACACTACTTCAAAAATATTCATATTTTAAATTCAAATTTTTCAGGATTTAGAAACGAAAACAGTTTCCTTTCTGATGTAACACTGATAATGCGAGAAGATAAATGATTTCGGATAAGAATAGTTATGAAAATATTTTTAGAAATATCGAGGACATTTATAATGAAAGATACGATGATATCTTAGAATTTTCTAATATCGATGGATGATGAAGATTTATCCGTAAAAGAGTAGAGTTAGGAGCAAGGTATTCGTTAACGATTTCAGCAGATACTGAATCATTTGGATTCTTTGAAGGCAGGTTTAGTCTTTGTGATTTGTCCACAACCTCCTTCATGGTTTGCTCAATCCGTTTTTCAGTACAAAATTTTCTATTGAGTGTTTCCAACAATCCATTCTTTATCATCAAACTTTTGACTGTTAAGGCAGTCTTCAGTTTTCCCTGCTTCATCAACTTTTACAAAACTCAAAGATCTGATTCGTAAACTAGAGTGCTTTTCAGAAATTCAGAGATTCCGAATTGAAATTTATCAGTCCAGAAGATATACGTTATATATTGATATATAACTGTTGACGTAGGAACGCTGCGAAATTCTAGAATTAATGATTAATGCCTCCCGGTATTTGGTATGGCAACTATCGTTACAAGAACTCAATGAGTACATGATAGGGTTTCAATAAATAAGTATAGTAATTTTTCGAAGAGATTTAAGCCAAGGAGTAACGAGGTTGCTGGTACGTCTGCTAGTAATATGGTGGAATATAAAAGGTGTTCCAGTAACAATGATGAAAGGCAAACTTATATATCAAGATTATAATAAGGCTTATTCAAATGAAAGTTGAAATTGATTTGCTGGAGCTGTGACAAAATTGTCTAATTTGAAGAGGGATTGCATGATTATTTTTGATAATAACAACGCCAAAGGAGCTAGCACAGATACGTGTTAAATGTTTACTCAGGTTCCGAGTGTTTTCAGGTGCACAACTTATATGCATCAATCTTTTCTTCCGTAGATGAAGTGCGGTTGGTTCATTCTCTCGATTGAGGTGTTTTCAAGAAGTATGAAAGGTTTGAACGCAGATTGTAATCGTCAAGGTACAAATGAGGTTCAAGATGAAATCAAGTGGCAAACTTGAAGAATTGTTTAGTTTCATATGCTATAATTAATATTTTAATTCATTTTAATTGTCCAATGTTGGTAGTGCACGGTCGATAGTCCACAGTTTACAGTCCAATAATTCATATATAGTTTAATATATAATATTCTAATTGATTAATACATATCGTGACCCGTGTACATGTCTCAGACTCAATCACAACTCAAAGTATATATATTATTTGAGAATCAACCTCAACCCTGTATAGCTAACTCTATCATTACTGCATATAGAGTGTCTATGGTTATTCCAAATAATATATATAGATGCATCGATATGATATGTCAAAACCTGGTATATGTGTCCCGATATTTAAAATGCGTAAATAAATAACAGGAATTAAATGATGATAAATAAAGTGCGTAAAGTAAATAACAGAAATTAAATGACGATAAATAAAATTGCGATAATTAAATTGCGATAAATAAACTGCGATAAATAAAATGTAATCAGTTAGCTAGGAACACTTAGCTAGGATTTTGTTAGCGTGGATTCTTAACAAAATTTTCTCATGGTTAATTTGTCTGTTTCTAACAAATTTTATTTTGTCATATGTTTTCTTAATTATGCCACTTGTTGGATTCTGATAAGTCAAAATCCAATTATGAAATTGAATGAAAATGGTTACTTTGTGGTGAACGGATTCGTATATCTGTGGATGTAAGTACGATAGTAAATGACTGTTGAATCAGATTCGAAGAACGTACAGTGTAACTTATTAATGTGAAATCTAAATATTCCTCGGGTATTACCTACCCGTTAAAATATTTTTACCATTATCAGTTTGTACGAAAGAATTTTTAATTACAATCTTTATGAAAATATACTTACATATATATTTTCCTCAGATGTAATCATGGATTAAATGAGTTAATATAATATTAATCTCATTTGATTTACCGTTAGAACTAGAATACATAATCTCTAAAACATTAGAGATTACATAATCATCATGAAGAACGAAGATGTAGAACGAAGATGTAGAACGTCATATAGAACGATGATTATACTCGAGGTATAGAATGAGATCTTGAGGCATGTGATGTTGAAGCTTGGGTAGTTGGTGGTACTGGTATTGATATTGGTGATACTGTTGGTGCCGGTGATGTTGTTGAAGTTGGTACGTTTTGCACTATATTTTCCAAGGCTACAACTCGGGCACGAAGCTCGTTGACTTCTTCTATTATACCAGGATGATTGTCGGTTCGGACGAGTGGATGAATAAGGTTTAGAATCTGAGATAGTATATGATCGTAACGAGATACTCTGGAAATGAGAGAGAAAATGGTGTCTCGAACAGGTTCGCCGGTAAACGTTTCAGGTTCATTGTCAAGAGGTGAATTCGGTTGGTGGAAGGGATCGCCTTCTTCGCGTCTCCAGTAATTAAGTCGACTACGAACCCATCAGATTAATTGGGGATGGCTGATTAATTAATTCATTCTGGTGACACCGCTTTCGGAGCTTAGGTGAATATCCATGTCGGAATAGCTGTCGGAATAACTATCAGAATAGCTATCGAAATCTGAGGGACTCGAACTGGTTGAGGGATTCATCTCATACAATCAGATTAAGGATTTTCCATAAGAAATAGATTATAGGATGTAGATTAGTACCCTGCAATACATAATTTACATATGCATATATAATACTAAAATCCCATAAGTTACGGAGGAATCTACGGAAGCTTTCAGGCAATGGTAACAATAACAGATACGCTAAGATATGAATTTATCTATACACTGTCTATGCAATAGAGACAGTAAGACGTGTCTAGACTTTAAGGATGATAAGCAAATAATTTTCAACACTAAATGATAAGCAAAACTTTTGACATGCAGACACGGTCGAAGTCCAGACCCACTAATGCATCTAAACAACTATCAGTTAGACACACTAATGCAAGACCTGGTTCACTAAGACCACCGCTCTGATACCACATGTAAAGACCCGTCCTAATCCATAAGAATGAATACAATAACATATGATTACATCGCGAGGTACTTGACCTCTATATGATACATTTTACAAACATTGCATTTGTTTTTAAAAGACAAACTTTCTTTACAATGAAAGTTGACGGCATGCATACCATTTCATAATACATTCAACTATAATTGACCTAATAATAATAATCTTGATGAACTCAACGACTCGAATGCAACTTATTTCGAAATATGCCATGAATGACTCCCAATAATATCCTTAAAATGAGCTAATGCACAGCGGAAGATTTCTTTAATACCTGAGAATAAACATGCTTTCAAGTGTCAACCAAAAGGTTGATGAGTTCATTAGGTTATCATAATCAATCATTTTCATTATTTTAATAGACCACAAGATTTTCATTTCCATTTCTCATAAATATACGTCCCATGCATAGAGACAAAAATCATTCATATGGATTGAACACCTGGTAACCGACATTAACAAGATGCATATAAGAATATCCCCTATCATTCCGGGACATCCATCGGACATGATAAAACAACATCGAAGTACTAAAGCATCTACTACAACGGATGGGGTTTGTTAGGCCCAATAGATCTATCTTTAGGATTCGCGTCAATTAGTAGACTGGTTTACTAATTCTTAGGTTACCAAGCAAAAAGGGGCATATTCGGCTTCGATCATTCAACCATATAATGTAGTTTCGATTACTTGTGTCAATTTCGTAAAACAGTTATAAAAGCAGCGCATGTATTCTCAGTCCCAAAAATATATATTGCAAAAGCATTTAAAAAGGGAGCAAATGAAACTCACTATACTGTATTTTGTAGTAAAAATACATATGACGACATTGAACAATGCAAGGTTGGCCTCGGATTCACGAACCTATATCATTTATATATATTAAAACATATAATTTAACATGTAATAATAATCAACTTTGTATATATGTATTATTTATATAATATATTACTTATTTTAAAATAGTAATATTTTTGTTATTTCAATTGTTATATATATATCTATATATTTGTTATATTAAAATAGTAAACTATATATATCATATATTTTAGATAACTAATTAATATTTATTATAGAATTATTAATATAGTTAGATTATATGTATTAAATATATTTTTATATAATTAATATTTATTTGATAAAATTATATCAATAATAATAATAATAATAATAATAATAATAATAATAATAATAATAATAATAATAATAATAATAATAATAGTAATTGTATTAATATTAATGATAGTAAAAATGGTAATTTTACTAAAAAGGATAATTTTACTAATCATGATAGTCTTAATAAAATGACGGTTTTAATAAAAATGATAATTTTAAAACTAACGATATATATATATATATATATATATATATATATATATATATATATATATATATATATATATATATATATATATATATATAATGATAATAATAATATCAATAGTCATAATAATCTTCGTGCCTAATTCCTAACTTATAAATATGAACTCGTTAGTTCTAATTCATAATCATAATTTTTATCGTACATGTGTTAATATAATTATAATCTTCTTCCGTATCATCTTTTACTAACATTTCCATATATTCAAATTTAGTCGTAATTAACCTCTTTTATATTCATAATAATAATAATAATAATAATAATAATAATAATAATAATAATAATAATAATAATAATAATAATAATAATAATAATAATAATAATAATAATAAAAATGATAAAAAGACTACCTTAATGAGTTTTCTCAAAAATAATGGTAAAGTCCAGGCTCGAACCCGCGACCCCTCGTTCCCCTAACACACTCCCATAACAATGGACCATTCGCTAGCTCTAGTTTTAACCCATTCGATAATCTAATTAATATGTATTGATCCGTATAGCTTCATTATACAATATCATCATCGTAACCACGAATCATCATAACATCATGTATCATTTTTGTTTACCAATCACCATCACTATACCCATCGTACATCATCATCATCAAATTTCTTATCGCCATCACTAACAAACCGTAATCATCATCGTCTTTATACACATAATCACCACAGTCACCATTTATTTTCTTAACAACATTTAATCACGTCACAATTTATTATGATCATCAACTTAACATGTATTATTACCATCACACTTCTTGGCCCAAATAGGAAACTGAAATACTGCCCAACAAACAATAAAATTTACGGCCCAAATCAAAATTGATTCAAATGGCCCAACTTGTAGCTTCCAGGATTTATAGGATTCGGTTTTTAAAAGTATTAGGAAAAAGGTAAGTTGCATCAGTCATACGACCACTGAAATGTCCCGTTCATATTGATTATAAACGTTCCATATTAATTGATTTCGTCGCGAGGTTTTGACCTCTATATGAGACGTTTTTCAAAGACTGCATTCATTTTTATAACAACCATAACCTTTATTTTATCGATAAAGGTTTAAAAAGCATTACGGAGATTATCAAATAATGATATTCTAAAATATACCGTTTACACACGACCATTACATAATGGTTTACAATAAAAATATATTACATCAAAGTAAGTTTCTTGAATGCAGTTTTTACACAATATCATACAAGCATGGACTCCAAATCTTGTCCTTATTTTAGTATGCAACAGCGGAAGCTTTTAAGAATCACCTGAGACTAAACATGCTTAAAACGTCAACAAAAATGTTAGTGAGTTATAGGTTTAACCTATATATTACCAAATCATAATAATAGACCACAAGATTTCTCATTTTTCATAAATATCATTACACTCGCAAGTGCATAAAAATCATTCATATGTTGAACACCTGGTAACCGACGTTAACTTAATGCATAGAATATCACCAAAACAGAACCTCGTCTGTATAATAATCTCGAAGTACTAAACCATCCATAACCTGAATGGGGGTTGTTAAGCCCAATAGATCTATCTTTAGGATTCGCGTCAATTAGTAGATCGGTTTACTAATTCTTAGGCTACAAAGCAAAAAGGGGAATATTCGGCTTCGATCATTCAACCATAGAATGTAGCTTCGATTACTTGTGTCTATTTCGTAAAGTATTTATAAAACAGCGCATGTATTCTCAGTTCCAAAAATATATATTGCAAAAGCATTTAAAAAGGGAGCAAATGAAACTCACTTTCACAGATTTTTACTTCGTCGGGAAGTAAGACTTGGCCACTGGTCGATTCACGAACCTATAACAAATATGTACATATATATCAAAGTATGTTCAAAATATATTTACAACATTTTTAATACGTTTTACTGTTTTAAGTTTATTAAGTCAGCTGTCCTCGTTAGTAACCTACAACTAGTTGTCCCCAGTTAGATGTACAGAAATAAATCGATATATATTATCTTGAATCAATCTACGACCCAGTGTATACACGTCTCAGGCTAGATCACAACTCAAAGTATATATATTTTTGGAATCAACCTCAACCCTGTATAGCTAATTCCAACATTACTGCATATAGAGTGTCTATGGTTGTTTCAAATAATATATATACATGGGTCGGTATGATATGTCAAAACATTTGCATACGTGTCTATGGTATCCCAAGATTACATAATATATTAGAATACATATATAATACAATATGAGTTAGCTAGGATATGATTAATATAGATTTGTTACAATATTTCTCGTAGCTACAACAATCAAAAAATATCCAATCTTGTTTTACCCATAAGTTCTTCGTTTTAAATCCGTTTTGAGTGAATCAAATTGCTATGGTTTCATATTGAACTCTATTTTATGAATCTAAATAGAAAATGTATAGGTTTATAGTCGGAAATATAAGTTACAAGTCATTTTTATAAGAGGTAGTCATTTCAGTCGAAAGAACGACGTCTTGATGACCATTTTGAAAAACATACTTTCACTTTGAGTTTAACCATGATTTTTGGATATAGTTTCACGTTCATAAGAAACATCATTTTCCCAGAATAACAAATTTTAAATCAAATTTTATCATAGTTTTTAATTATCAAACCCAAAACAGCCCGCGGTGTTACTACGACGGCGTATGTCAGGTTTTACGGTGTTTTTCGTGTTTCCAGGTTTTAAATCATTAAGTTAGCATATCATATAGATATATAACATGTGTTTAGTTGATTTTAAAAGTCAAGTTAGAAGGATTAACTTCTATTTGCGAACAAGTTTAGAATTAACTAAACTATGTTCTAGTGATTACAAGTTTAAACCTTCGAATAAGATAGCTTTATATGTATGAATCGAATGATGTTATGAACATCATTACTACCTCAAGTTTTGTGGATAAACTTACTGGAAAATAGAAAAATGGATCTAGCTTCAAAGGATCCTTGGATGGCTTGAAAGTTCTTGAAGCAGAATCATGACACGAAAACAAGTTCAAGTAAGGTTTCCACTCGAAATAAGATTGTTATAGTTATAGAAATTGAATTAAAGTTTGAATATGAGTATTACCTTGAATTAGAAAGATGTCTTACTATAAATAAAAAAGATTTCTTGAGACTGGATGATCACTTGAAATGGATTTGCAAGATTGGAAGTAAGCTAGCAAGATTTCTTGAAGTGTTCTTGAATGATTGTTTTTATGATGATTAAAGCTTGTAATTGAAGCTAAAAGATGGTGAAAATGCTTGAAGATGATCAAGTATGATGTTAGAAGTATTTTAAGAGAGAATTTGAAGTGTAAGTATGAGAAAATGGAATGGAAAAATGGGGTGAAATCATAAAAACGAAATTACTTGTTATAAAAAAAAAGATCCTTAAGTTTGTTTTTATCTCATTAGTCATACAAGTTGTTAAATAATGGTTCCACATGTTTTTGACTCTAAGATGGCTGCTAAGAATGAATGATTAATGGTGTATATACCAATAGTAAATACATCTAGAAGCTGTGTATTGTATGAGTACAAATACGGGTGTACACGAGTAGAATTGTTGATGGAAACGAATGAGAATGTAATTTTGAGCATTTTTGCTAAGTATAAATACTTTGATATATGTCTTAAAGTCTTTCAAAAGTGTATTAATACATCTTAATACACTACATGTATATACATTTTAACTGATTCGTTAAGTCACCGTTAGTCATTACATGTAAGTGTTGTTTTAAGACCTTTAAGTTAACGATCTTGTTAAATGTAATTAATTCATTGTTATTATACTTAAATGAGATGTTAAATTATTACATTATCATAATATTATAATGTATGAATATATCTTAATATGATATATATACATTAAAATATCGTTACAATGATAATCGTTACATATATGCCTCGTTTCGAAATTCTTAAGTTAGTAGTCTTGTTTTACATATGTAGTTCATTGTTAACACACTTAATGATATACTTAATTATCATTTTATCATGTTAAACATAGTGTATCAATATCTTAATATGATTCATATATATTTAGTAAGATGTTGTTATAACGATAATCGTTATATATATCGTTTCGAGTTTCTTAATTCAATAAACCCATTTTTATGTATATCACTCATTGTTAATATACTTAGTGAGATACTTACTTATCATAGTCTCATGTTAACCATATATATATATATATATATATATATATATATATATATATATATATATATATATATATATATATATATATATATATATATATATATATATCTATATATATCATCATCTATTTTTTTTTACAAATTTTTAACGTTCGTGAATCGCCGGTCAACTTGGGTGGTCAATTGTCTATATAAAGCACATTTCAAATAAACAAGTCTTAACAAGTTTGATTGCTTAATATGTTGGAAACATTTAATCATACAAATATAGTTTTCATTTAATATATAACATGGAAAAGTTCGGGTCACTACAGTACCTACCCGTTAATTAAATTTCGTCCCAAAATTTTAAGCAGTTGGAGGTGTTGACGCATCTTCTGGAAATAGGTGTGGGTATTTCTTCTTCATCTGATATTCACGCTCCCAGGTAAACTCGGGTCCTCTACGGGCATTCTATCGAACCTTAACAATTGGTATCTTGTTTTGCTTAAGTCTTTTAACCTCACGATCCATTATTTCGACGGGTTCTTCAATAAATTGAAGTTTTTCGTTGATTTGGATTTCGTCTAACGGAATAGTGAGATCTTCTTTAGCAAAACACTTCTTCAGATTCAAGACATGAAAAGTGTTATGTACAGCCGCAAGTTGTTGAGGTAACTCCAGTTGGTAAGCTACTGGTCCGACACGATCTATAATCTTGAATGGTCCAATGTACCTTGGATTTAGTTTCCCCCGTTTAGAAAATCGAACAACGCCTTTCCAAGGTGAAACCTTAAGCATGACCATATCTCCAATCTCAAATTCTATATCTTTTCTTTTACTGTCCGCATAGCTCTTTTGTCGACTCTGGGCGGTTTTCAATCGTTGTTGAATTTGGATGATTTTCTCTGTAGTTTCTTGAATTATCTCCTGACCCGTAATCTGTCTATCTCCCAATTCATTCCAACAAATTGGAGATCTGCACTTTCTACCATAAAGTGCTTCGAACGGTGCCATTTCGATACTCGAGTGGTGTCATAACCCGTCCTTAACCATAAGAACGTGTTAGATAACGTATGATTTCATTGCGAGGTATTGACCTCTATATGCGACATTTTTAACAAGGAAAACTGCATATATTATACATTACAAACCAAACCATTATTTTTGTTACAAGCTTTAGACAATAAAAAGATGATTATCGTTTAACGATAATCTTCGACTTACAAACTTTACAAATGATAATAACAACACGATTTCTAGCATATTTTACAACACACGTCCTCGGATATGCAGTTTTATTTTTGACACAAATATGAGTACGCATGATCCTGCTTAGATTCAACATAATGCAGCGGAAGCTTTAATTATCACCTGAGATTAAACATGTTTAAAAACGTCAACATAAAGTTGGTGAGATATAGGTTTAGTGCGCAGCAATATATATATATAGACCACAAGATTTCGTATATAAACATTTCAATAAAAATATTCTAAGTGGTTGAGCACTTGGTAACCATACTTAACATTTTCACGTCGCATATTCCCTTTAATATGAAATCTTACTACACCGCACCAAGTGTAGTCACAAAACGAAGTACTGTGCAACCGTTGAATACTGGTCGTCCAGTCCGATTGGGGTTGTCAGGCCCGATAGATCTATCAACAGGATTCGCGTTTACAATACCGCTGTAAATATTAGTTACCAAGCTACAGGGAAGTATGCCAGTGGTACAACTCAACGTAGAATATATTTTTCAGTTACTTGTGTCCATAATGTAAAACATAAAATACATGTATTCTCATCCCGAAATATTTAGAGTTTAAAAGTGGGACTATATACTCACCCTTGTCTTGATGATATATATATTTTGACTCGGTCTTCCGGTTGATATCACGAACCTATCCATATATAATATATCAATATGTTTTCATTTTAAAACAAACGTTATAAATATATACTTGTTATACTTTTAATACTTTGAATAATTCCTTAGTCCGTAGTTAGCAGTCCGATGTTAGTAATTCAATTTTAATGGTTCATTTTTAGATGTTTAATATACCCGCAATGAAATAAATAAAACCCCCAACGAAATAAATAAAACCCCATCGTATATGTATTGGTCGAGATTAATCTTGACCCATGGTACCGGTGTTGTCAAATGACGTGTTGCGTACATAAAGTACCGGTGTTGTCAAATGACGTGTTGCGTACAATCATGGGATCTTATGATTAATCTTCTCGTATTGTTTACGGGTGATCCTGAACCATATAAAATTGAATTATAAGTACATATATATAAAATATCATGTTATCTTAGAAATATGTGATTTATATCATTTTTTTCCAATTGATCCCGTAGTTGAAAATGTCTAGGATAGCCAATTTTGTTTCGGTCATAGTTTCTTCGTTACAGTCCGTTTTCGTTGATTCAAATTGCCATCTTCTTGGATCGAGTTCTTCTTTAAGACTATGAACTGTAAATACCTTGGTTTGTATTTAAAATCATACGGCATAAGTGAAACATTAGTGAAACATATGAAGTTAAACATTTTTGTTACAACAAAATCATTTAATGACCATTTTTCTAAAAATACTTATACTTTGAAAAACCAAGTTTTACCTTGTTAAATTAACATATAAATAAGTTATGTTACATGTCTTGAAGTATTTTAAAAGTTAAGTTAGAAGGATCTATTTAGTTTGCAAACAAGTTTGAAAACATTCAAACTATGTTCTTGTTGTTAAACTTTTGTACCACAAAATAAGATAGCTATATATATATAAATCGAATAAGGTTATGAACATAGATTCTACCTCAAGTTCCTTGGATAAAGTTGCTGTAAAAGAGAAGTAAGAAGCTAGAATAAAAAGGGTGATGGAAGTGGATGAAAGATTGGAAGTAAGTTGGTGTTCTTGGAGGGTTTTCTTGAAGTGTTTTTGTATGGTTTTCTTATGGTGTTTTAGTATGGTTTTTGAAGCTAGATCTTTATGGAACTTTGCTGGATTGTTATGGAGTTTAGAGAGTAAGAAAGAGTGTGTGTTTTTAGTTAAGAGATTGAAGTAAAAATGAATCAAAAATGATGATACATATATACTCCTAAAAATGTGATCTTTAAGGATAACATGACAAAATTTTAGTTTGTATTTTTGTAATTAGTCTTGCAATGATTCAAAAGTAATTACCTTATACATAAGGCATGAATAAGGGCTGGTTAGGTGGTGATTTGATGTGTATATACCAATAGTAAATACGTATAGAAGCTTGGTATGATACGAGTACAAATACTCTAGGTATACGTATAGAAATTTTGTGAAAAATGGAATGAGGATTCAAATATAGCTATCTTTTGTGAATACACTTATATGATTTTATGTATTTAAGTTCTGAAAAGTGATTAAATACATTACTTATACAATATATGTATAAACATTATATGTCTTAAGTATTTATGTCAAATAACGTTACGTATAGTTATCGTTTTGAAAACTTAAGTTAGTAGTTTCAAAATACACATATAACTTGTTGTTATTAATATAAAATGAGGTATTAAAACATTCCTTAATCATGTTAAATATGTATATATACATATATATACACAAACGTATAATTATCATATATTGTATGGTTCGTGATATCATCGGTCAAACTAGACGGTCAAACGTTGTGTAAAACTCTTTTCGGAAACATAAGTCTCAACAATTTGGATTGCTTATCATGTTGGCAAGGTTTAATTTATGTAAATATTAATCTTATAAGTATAGAATGATCGAAAAAGTGCGGGTCGTTACATTACCTCCCCGTTAAATAAATTTCGTCCCGAAATTTTAAAATTGTACCTATTTTGCGTTATCGAGAAACAAGTGCGGATACTTTCGTTTCATCTGATCCTCTCGTTCCCAAGTAAACTCAGGACCTCTTCTAGCATTCCAACGAACCTTAACAATCGGTATATTGCTCTGTTTGAGTTGTTTAACTTCACGGTCCATGATTTCGATTGGTTCTTCGACGAATTGTAGTTTCTCGTCGACATGGATTTCTTCAAGAGGAATGGTGAGGTCTTCCTTTGCAAGACACTTCTTAAGGTTCGAGACGTGAAAGGTATTATGTACTCCGGCGAGTTGTTGCGGTAACTCGAGTCGATAAGCTACCGGTCCAATGCGTTCGATGATCTTGAACGGGCCTACGTACCTTGGGTTCAGTTTACCCCTTTTTCCAAAATGTATCACACCTTTCCAAGGTGACACCTTTAGCATAACCATGTCCCCGACCTGAAACTCTAATGGTTTCCTTCGGACATCGGCGTAGCTCTTTTGGCGACTACGGGCTGTTTTCAATCTCTCCTTGATTTGTACTATCTTCTCAGTCGTTTCGTGTATGATCTCGGGACCAGTTAATTGTCGATCTCCTACTTCATTCCAACAGATAGGAGATCTACACTTCCTTCCATACAATGCTTCGAATGGCGCAGCTCCAATGCTCGCATGATAACTATTATTATACGAGAATTCTGCTAACGGTAGATATTTATCCCATCCGTTTCCAAAATCGATCACACATGCCCTGAGCATGTCTTCGAGAGTCTGAATCGTTCTCTCACTCTGTCCATCGGTTTGTGGATGATATGCGGTACTCATATCCAACCGAGTTCCTAGTGCCTCCTGTAGTGATTGCCAGAATTTTGAGGTAAATCTACTATCACGATCGGATATAATGGAAATAGGTATTCCATGCCTTGAAACAACTTCCTTTATATACAATCGTAATAGTTTCTCCATTCTATCTGTTTCCTTTATAGGCAAGAAATGTGCAGACTTGGTGAGACGATCAACAATCACCCAAATGGTGTCGTATCCCCAGGCAGTCTTTGGTAACTTCGTGATGAAATCCATGGTAATACCGTCCCATTTCCATTCTGGAATTTCTGGTTGTTGAAGTAACCCTGACGGCTTCTGGTGTTCTGCTTTAACCTTGGAACAAGTTAAACACTCCCCAACATATGTTGCAACGTCTGTTTTTAAATTAGGCCACCAATAATGCGTCTTAAGATCTTGGTACATCTTTCCAACTCCAGGATGTATCGAATATCTTGTCTTATGTGCCTCGTTCAATATCAACTTCCTTAATCCACCCAACTTCGGTACCCAAATACGATTTGCAAAATATCGAATTCCATCTTCCCGCATAACGAGTTGCTTCTCATACTTCTTCATTATTTCATTTCCTATATTTTCTTTAGTAAGTGCTTCTCGTTGAACTTCTTTGATTTGTGAGTTGAGATTCATGCGAATTTTTATGTTCATCGCTCGTACTCGAATTGGTTCTCGTTCTTTTCTGCTTAAAGCATCAGCCACCACATTCGCCTTCCCGGGATGATAACGAATTTCACAATCATAGTCGTTTATTAACTCGACCCACCTACGTTGCCTCATGTTTAATTGTTTTTGATCGAAAATATGTTGAAGGCTTTTATGATCAGTAAACACAGTGAATTTAACCCCATACAAGTAATGTCTCCACATCTTCAATGCAAACACGACTGCTCCCAGTTCTAGATCATGCGTCGTATAATTCCGCTCGTGAATTTTCAATTGTCGGGATGCAAATGCAATTACTTTCTTTCGTTGCATAAGAACACAACCAAAACCTTGTCGCGAAGCGTCACAATATATTTCAAAATCATCGTTCCCTTCAGGTAACGATAAAATAGGCGCCGTAGTTAACTTCTTTTTCAGTAATTGAAATGCGTTCTCCTGCTCCGAGGTCCATTCGTATTTCTTCCCTTTTTGCGTTAATGCTGTCAACGGCTTAGCTATTCGGGAAAAATCTTGAATAAACCTTCTATAATAACCGGCTAAACCCAAAAATTGGCGTATCTGCGTTGGTGTCTTAGGAGTCTCCCATTTTTCAATGGCTTCAATTTTTGCTGGATCAACCTGAATTCCTTTGCTACTAACAACGTGGCCAAGAAATTGTACTTCTTTCAACCAGAAAGCACACTTAGAAAATTTAGCATAAAGTTGTTCTTTTCTCAACAATTCCAGTATCAACCTTAAATGCTCTTCATGCTCTTGCTCACTCTTGGAGTAGATAAGAATATCATCAATGAAAACGATAACAAACTTATCTAAATACGGACTACAAACTCGATTCATGAGGTCCATGAATACAGCTGGCGCATTCGTCAATCCAAACGGCATAACCAAAAATTCGTAATGACCATAACGTGTCCGAAAAGCAGTTTTCGGAATATCCTCTTCTTTGACGCGTAGTTGATGATAGCCCGATCTTAAGTCGATTTTCGAATAAACACATGATCCTTGGAGTTGATCAAATAAGTCGTCAATTCTCGGTAGTGGATACCGATTCTTGATAGTTAACTTATTTAATTCACGATAATCTATACACATCCTAAAAGATCCATCTTTCTTTTTAACAAATAGAATCGGAGCTCCCCACGGTGAAGTACTTGGTCGTATGAATCCATGATCCAGTAATTCTTTTAACTGACTCTGAAGTTCTTTTAACTCGGACGGTGCAAGTCTATATGGAGCACGAGCCACTGGTGCAGCTCCTGGTACTAAATCTATTTGAAATTCTACCGATCTAAATGGAGGTAATCCCGGCAATTCTTCCGGAAAAACTTCAGGAAAATCTCTTGCCACAGGCACGTAGTTGATGCACTTTTCTTTCTTTTCGACTTTATTAACATGTGCTAAAATAGCGTAACATCCCTTTTCTAAACACTTCTTGGCTTTCAAACAGCTAATGAGTTTTAGCTTTGAATTACCCTTCTCTCCATAAATCATCACTGGCATTTTATCCTTACCAGGAATACGAATTGCCTTCTTGGCACAAACAACTTCCGCTCCTATTTTGGACATCCAGTCCATGCCGACTATTACATCAAAACCTCCTAATTCTACGGGTATTAAGTCGATTTTAAACGTTTCTCCAGCTAGATTTATTTCACAATCACGACAAATTTTATCGGCTTTAATTAGCTTACCATTAGCTAACTCAATCAAGTACTTAGCATCTAGAGGTAATGATGAACAATTCAATTTAGTGTAAAAATTTATACACACGTAACTTCTATCGGCGCCAGTATCAAATAAAATAGATGCTGATAAGTTATTAATGGTAAACGTACCCGTAACAAGTTCCGGGTCTTCTCGTGCCTCTCTAGCATTAATAACAAACGCTCTTCCACGTGCAGGTCCGCCATTCTGATTCGGGCACTGACTCTTATAATGACCTTGTTTTCCACACCCAAAACAAGTAATGTTAGCCAAAGCAGTTCTATTTGCGTTGGTGGCAGGAGTCTTGTTGCCATTTGTAACGAGAGCCTTACAATCTTCCGCAAGATGACCTTGTCGATTACACTTGGTGCATAACACACTACAGTAACCAAAGTGATGTTTGTGGCAACGGTTGCATAAAGGATTTTGTCCTTTATAACCAAAGCTTAAACCACTACCCGCACCTTTCGGGGTTTCTGGTTTCTTAAAAGATTGCTGTTGGTAACCTCGATCATAATTTCCGTTCCACTTCCTTTTGTTACTCGATACCTTCACCTCAGTAGTGAATGCTTTCTTATCCAGAATGACCTGATCCATTAACTCGTTCGCCATGGTTATAGCTTCATGAATTGTCTTAGGTTTCGACGCCGTAACGTTTGCCTTGACCTTCTTGGGCAAACCACCTTTGTACATTTCAATCTTCCGTGCTTCGGTTGGAACCAATTCAGGACATAGTAAAACCAATTCCATGAATCGCTGATTGTAGTTGGTGATTTCAGTACCAACCACCTTCAAACTTCGTAACTCATCTTCTAACTTAATAACCTCATTCCTTGGACAATACTCGGTGATTATCATTGCTTTGAATTCTTCCCATGGAGTATCATAAGCTACATCTCCTCCTACCGCCTTCACATAATTCTTCCACCATGTGAGTGCACTATCTTGTAAAGTGCACGATGCAAACTTGGTCATGTCTTTTTCATCACAACCGCTGATTTTGAACACCGTCTCCATCTTTTCTATCCATCGGGTTAAACCGATAGGTCCTTCCGTTCCACTGAATGATGATGGCTTGCAAGCTTGGAACGTCTTGTAGGAGCATCCTACATGAGGATTTGGATTAACTGCAGCAGCTCTTGCAGCCTCGACCCATAACATTCTGTCGTTCACTCGTTGATTGATGAGTTCCTGGATTTCTTGTTCCGTCATTCGATTCAATCGCGCCATTTCCTAATGAAAGAAAATAATTATTCACATGGAATATTATAGATGTAGTGTGTATTTATAGTACATTTATAGCTTGTTAATAATATGAACCAGGTATTATTATAAAAGCCTTTTCTTCTTATTAGCGTTTTATAATTATATCTTGGGTAGTACCTACCCATTAATGTTCATACTTAACAGCTTAGTACAGAATCAATTACTACAATCTAAATAATACTTAACCATGGAAAATTATTGCATTTCATACTTCAATATTTTACATATGCTTATCTTACATCGAACATTAAGCAAACCACACTATTAATATTATACAAAACATTATTCGGTTCCATGGTTTGACACAGCAGCGCATCGTTTGATCTATTTTCTAGGACGTTTAGACACAAAGATTTGCTTAACGCTTATCCTAACTGTCTGCCTATATTTTGGCTGTGGGACTGAAGAACTGGATGCCGGGACAGAACGAATAGGAATAGCGGGGATAGGGGTGGTAGTGTTGAGTGGAATTGGTGCCACATCATTCTCATTAAACTCGGGATTTGGATTTTCTAATTCATTAGCCTTTCGTTTCTTTCCTAGTTCGAACTCGTCTTTTGTAATTTCCTGTATTTCTTCCTCGGGTTCACTTTCCTCCTCGGGTTCACTTTCCTCCTCGGGTTCACTTTCCTCCTCGGGTTCACTTTCCTCCTCGGGTTCACTTTCCGAGTTCTCTATAGTTGGTTCATCCGGAATTTGTGAGTCTTCCCCAAGGATATCATTTTCGTCATCGGACAGGTTAATGACTGGAACGCCATCTGAAGATTCTGATTCGGAGTCGTTGATTGTGATAACAATTTTTGAGCTCGACATCTATCACACAACAACTAACCCATTAGTACTTATATAATATTTACATATAAATTTTAACCAACAGTGATAAGCAATGGTTTTTTTTTTTTTTAAATCAGACCCGGTCAAAGTCCAGACTTTACTAATGTATCCTAACGACTTATCAGTTAGACACACTAATGCAAACCTGGTTCGCTAAGACCACCGCTCTGATACCACATGTCATAACCCGTCCTTAACCATAAGAACGTGTTAGATAACGTATGATTTCATTGCGAGGTATTGACCTCTATATGCGACATTTTTAACAAGGAAAACTGCATATATTATACATTACAAACCAAACCATTATTTTTGTTACAAGCTTTAGACAATAAAAAGATGATTATCGTTTAACGATAATCTTCGACTTACAAACTTTACAAATGATAATAACAACACGATTTCTAGCATATTTTACAACACACGTCCTCGGATATGCAGTTTTATTTTTGACACAAATATGAGTACGCATGATCCTGCTTAGATTCAACATAATGCAGCGGAAGCTTTAATTATCACCTGAGATTAAACATGTTTAAAAACGTCAACATAAAGTTGGTGAGATATAGGTTTAGTGCGCAGCAATATATATATATAGACCACAAGATTTCGTATATAAACATTTCAATAAAAATATTCTAAGTGGTTGAGCACTTGGTAACCATACTTAACATTTTCACGTCGCATATTCCCTTTAATATGAAATCTTACTACACCGCACCAAGTGTAGTCACAAAACGAAGTACTGTGCAACCGTTGAATACTGGTCGTCCAGTCCGATTGGGGTTGTCAGGCCCGATAGATCTATCAACAGGATTCGCGTTTACAATACCGCTGTAAATATTAGTTACCAAGCTACAGGGAAGTATGCCAGTGGTACAACTCAACGTAGAATATATTTTTCAGTTACTTGTGTCCATAATGTAAAACATAAAATACATGTATTCTCATCCCGAAATATTTAGAGTTTAAAAGTGGGACTATATACTCACCCTTGTCTTGATGATATATATATTTTGACTCGGTCTTCCGGTTGATATCACGAACCTATCCATATATAATATATCAATATGTTTTCATTTTAAAACAAACGTTATAAATATATACTTGTTATACTTTTAATACTTTGAATAATTCCTTAGTCCGTAGTTAGCAGTCCGATGTTAGTAATTCAATTTTAATGGTTCATTTTTAGATGTTTAATATACCCGCAATGAAATAAATAAAACCCCCAACGAAATAAATAAAACCCCATCGTATATGTATTGGTCGAGATTAATCTTGACCCATGGTACCGGTGTTGTCAAATGACGTGTTGCGTACATAAAGTACCGGTGTTGTCAAATGACGTGTTGCGTACAATCATGGGATCTTATGATTAATCTTCTCGTATTGTTTACGGGTGATCCTGAACCATATAAAATTGAATTATAAGTACATATATATAAAATATCATGTTATCTTAGAAATATGTGATTTATATCATTTTTTTCCAATTGATCCCGTAGTTGAAAATGTCTAGGATAGCCAATTTTGTTTCGGTCATAGTTTCTTCGTTACAAGTCCGTTTTCGTTGATTCAAATTGCCATCTTCTTGGATCGAGTTCTTCTTTAAGACTATGAACTGTAAATACCTTGGTTTGTATTTAAAATCATACGGCATAAGTGAAACATTAGTGAAACATATGAAGTTAAACATTTTTGTTACAACAAAATCATTTAATGACCATTTTTCTAAAAATACTTATACTTTGAAAAACCAAGTTTTACCTTGTTAAATTAACATATAAATAAGTTATGTTACATGTCTTGAAGTATTTTAAAAGTTAAGTTAGAAGGATCTATTTAGTTTGCAAACAAGTTTGAAAACATTCAAACTATGTTCTTGTTGTTAAACTTTTGTACCACAAAATAAGATAGCTATATATATATAAATCGAATAAGGTTATGAACATAGATTCTACCTCAAGTTCCTTGGATAAAGTTGCTGTAAAAGAGAAGTAAGAAGCTAGAATAAAAAGGGTGATGGAAGTGGATGAAAGATTGGAAGTAAGTTGGTGTTCTTGGAGGGTTTTCTTGAAGTGTTTTTGTATGGTTTTCTTATGGTGTTTTAGTATGGTTTTTGAAGCTAGATCTTTATGGAACTTTGCTGGATTGTTATGGAGTTTAGAGAGTAAGAAAGAGTGTGTGTTTTTAGTTAAGAGATTGAAGTAAAAATGAATCAAAAATGATGATACATATATACTCCTAAAAATGTGATCTTTAAGGATAACATGACAAAATTTTAGTTTGTATTTTTGTAATTAGTCTTGCAATGATTCAAAAGTAATTACCTTATATATAAGGCATGAATAAGGGCTGGTTAGGTGGTGATTTGATGTGTATATACCAATAGTAAATACGTATAGAAGCTTGGTATGATACGAGTACAAATACTCTAGGTATACGTATAGAAATTTTGTGAAAAATGGAATGAGGATTCAAATATAGCTATCTTTTGTGAATACACTTATATGATTTTATGTATTTAAGTTCTGAAAAGTGATTAAATACATTACTTATACAATATATGTATAAACATTATATGTCTTAAGTATTTATGTCAAATAACGTTACGTATAGTTATCGTTTTGAAAACTTAAGTTAGTAGTTTCAAAATACACATATAACTTGTTGTTATTAATATAAAATGAGGTATTAAAACATTCCTTAATCATGTTAAATATGTATATATACATATATATACACAAACGTATAATTATCATATATTGTATGGTTCGTGATATCATCGGTCAAACTAGACGGTCAAACGTTGTGTAAAACTCTTTTCGGAAACATAAGTCTCAACAATTTGGATTGCTTATCATGTTGGCAAGGTTTAATTTATGTAAATATTAATCTTATAAGTATAGAATGATCGAAAAAGTGCGGGTCGTTACAAGTGGTAACAGTTGTTGTAGGAAAATTCTGCTAATGGTAGATGTCGATCCCAACCGTTTCCAAAATCAATAACACATGCTCGTAGCATGTCTTCAAGAGTCTGTATCATCCTTTCGCTCTGCCCATCGGTTTGTGGGTGATAGGCAGTACTCATGTCTAGACGAGTTCCCAATGCTTGTTGTAATGTCTGCCAAAACCTTGAAACAAATCTGCCATCCCTATCAGAGATTATAGAGACTGGTATTTCATGTCTGGAGACAACTTCCTTCAAGTATAATCTCGCCAACTTCTCTATTTTATCATCTTCTCTCATTGGCAGAAAGTGTGCTGACTTGGTGAGATGATCGACTATTACCCAAATAGTATCATAATCACTTGCAGCCCTTGGCAATTTAGTAATGAAGTCCATGGAAATGTTTTCCCATTTCCATTCTGGGATTTCAGGCTGTGGGAGTAGAACTGATGGTTTCTGATGTTCAGCTTTGACCTTTGAAAACGTCAAACATTCTCCTACATATTTAGCAATATCAGCTTTCATACCCGGCCACCAAAAGTGCTTCTTGAGATCTTTGTACATTTTTCCTGCTCCGGGATGTATTGAGTATCTGGTTTTATGTGCTTCCTTAAGTACCATTTCTCTCACATCTCTAAACTTTGGTACCCAAATTCTTTCAGCCCTATACCGGGTTCCATCTTCCCGAATATTAAGATGTTTCTTCGATCCTTTGGGTATTTCATTCTTTAACTTTCCTTCTTTTACAACTCCCTGCTGTGCCTCCTTTATTTGAGTAGTAAGGTTAGTACGAATAATTATATTCATAGCTTTTACCCGCATAGGTTCTCTGTCCTTTCTACTCAAAGCATTGGCTACCACATTTGCCTTCCCTGAGTGGTAATGAATCTCGAAATCGTAATCATTCAATAACTCAATCCACCTACGCTGCCTCATGTTTAGTTGTTTCTGATTAAATATATGTTGGAGACTTTTGTGGTCGGTAGATATGATACTTTTGACCCCATATAAGTAGTGCTTCCAAGTCTTTAATGCAAAAACAACAGCGCCCAATTTCAAATCGTGAGTTGTATAATTTTGCTCGTGAATCTTCAATTGTCTGGACACATAAGCAATTACCTTCGTTCGTTGCATTAATACACAACCGAGGTCTTGCTTTGAGGCATCACAATATATCACAAAATCATCATTCCCTTCAGGCAATGACAATATAGGTGCCGTAATTAACTTTTTCTTCAACAATTGGAACGCTTCCTCCTGTTCATTCTTCCATTCAAATTTCTTTCCTTTATGTGTTAATGCAGTCAAGGGTTTTGCTATTTTGGAAAAATCTTGGATGAATCTTCTATAGTAACCAGCCAATCCTAAAAATTGACGTATATGCTTCGGAGTTTTTGGGGTTTCCCAGTTTACAAAGGTTTCAATCATTGCTGGATCAACCTGAATACCTTCTTTGCTCACAACATGTCCGAGGAATTGAACTTCTTTCAACCAAAATGCACACTTTGAAAACTTAGCGTACAGTTTTTCTTTCCTCAATAATTCCAGTACTTTCCTCAAATGTTCTTCATGCTCTTGATCATTCTTTGAGTAAATAAGTATGTCATCGATGAAGACAATGACAAACTTGTCGATATATGGTCCACACACTCTGTTCATGAGGTCCATGAACACAGCTGGTGCGTTAGTCAAACCAAACGGCATAATCATAAACTCATAATAACCGTATCGCGTTCTGAAAGCAGTCTTCGGAATATCATCCTCCTTTACCCGCATTTGATGATATCCGGAACGTAAATCAATCTTCGAATAAACCGATGAGCCTTGTAGTTGATCAAATAAGTCATCGATTCTCGGTAGTGGGTAATGGTTCTTGATGGTAAGTTTGTTCAACTCTCGGTAGTCGATACACAACCTGAATGTACCATCCTTCTTTTTGACAAACAAAACAGGAGCTCCCCATGGTGATGTACTTGGTCGTATGAAACCACGCTCTAGAAGTTCTTGTAATTGGCTTTGAAGTTCCTTCATTTCGCTGGGTGCGAGTCTGTATGGAGAACGAGCTATTCGTGCAGCTCCCGGTACAAGATCTATTTGAAATTCAACAGATCGGTGTGGAGGTAATCCCGGTAATTCTTTCGAAAATACATCGGGAAATTCTTTTGCGATGGGAACATCATTGATGCTCTTTTCTTCAGTTTTTACTTTCTCGACGTGTGCTAGAACAGCATAGCAACCCTTTCTTATTAGCTTTTGCGCCTTCAAATTACTAATAAGATTTAGCTTCGCATTGCTCTTTTCTCCGTACACCATTAAGGGTTTTCCTTCATCTCGTACAATGCGAATTGCATTTTTGTAACATACGATCTCTGCTTTCACCTCTTTCAACCAGTCCATGCCGATTATCACATCAAAACTCCCTAACTCTACTGGTATCAAATCAATCTTAAACGTTTCGCTACCCAGTTTAATTTATCGATTTCGACATATATTATCTGCTACAATTAATTTACCGTTTGCTAATTCTAGTATAAACTTATTATCCAAAGGCATCAATGGACAAATTAATTTAGCACAGAAATCCTTACTCATATAGCTTCTATCCGCACCCGAATCAAATAAAACATAAGCAGATGTATTGTCAATAAAAAACGTACCCGTAACAAGCTCCGGGTCTTCCTGCGCTTCAACCGCATTAATGTTGAAGACTCTTCCTCAACCTTGACCATTATTATCCCCCTGATTTGGACACATATTTTTGTAATGGCCCTTCTTCCCGCATCCGAAACAGGTAATCTCGGCATAACTTGTTCCGGCATTATTTATTCCCTTAGCCATTGATCCGTAGATTTCGCACTTTGTCGCACCATGGCTGATAGTGCCTATTTTATACATGTTTTTAGATATTATTTATAAGCACTATCGTTGTTATTTTGTATTTATTTGAATCAATTATACGAACTTTCGATACTTAATAAATTATAATTGATTTCAGATAATTATGGAGTACTGATGACTTTTTGGAGTAAAATAGAGAATCGAGTTATAAAGTCAAGAAGATTGAAGCTGAAAAGAAGCTTAGATGAAAAGCGTTACTTGTGTGACGAAAGCGCCACTTAATTATTGGGACACAAGTGGGCTGATTTATTTATATTAAAGATGGGTCGTAGAGTTAAAGTCCACTTGAGTAACGTTTGGAGCTAAATTAATTTATATGGGCTATCATACTTTTTTTAATCCATCTACTCATGTCCTATGGGCCATTTTATTAAATTAAATACATAACACAATATCCACTTTGAGCCCCAAGTTGAGTAGATCTATAAATGCAATTGATAAAAAAAAACGTACAGGAGGGTGTGTGGGAGTTGGGGTGCGGCTGTACATCAGGCCGTGGGACCCCCTATGGTTCTTGGTTGTTCGACACAAAAGAAAAGAAAAGGAGAGGTGTGCTTGTTGAATTGTACAGTCAAACTAGTGGACCCCATTCTCTTGGTGTCTGCCACGACAAAAGCAAAGCAAGAGAAGGCAATTGAAATTGTTAATTTGTTTGGTGTTGGCTGCGTCAGAGAACAAGAGAGAGGCCAAGCAATTGTTTGACCTTTTAAGTGTTGTGCTGGAGATAAATAGAATGGTGATCATCCAACCTCAAGAAATCTTTCTTATTTACAGTAAGATATCTTTCTAGTACAAGGTAATACTCATATTCAAACTTTGATTCAATTTCTATAACTATAACAATCTTATTTCGAGTGGAAATCTTACTTGAACTTGTTTTCGTGTCATGATTCTGCTTCAAGAACTTTCAAGCCATCCAAAGATCCTTTAAAGCTAGATCCATTTTTTTCATTTCCTGTAGCTTTATCCAGAAAAATTGAGGTAGTAATGATGTTCATAACATCATTCGATTCATACATATAAAGCTATCTTATTCGAAGGTTTAAACTTGTAATCACTAGAACATAGTTTAGTTAATTCTAAACTTGTTCGCAAACAAAAGTTAATCCTTCTAACTTGACTTTTAAAATCAACTAAACACATGTTCTATGTCTATATGATATGCTAACTTAATAATTTAAAACCTGGAAACACGAAGAACACTGTAAAACCGGACATACGCCGTCGTAGTAACACCGCGGGCTGTTTTGGGTTAGTTAATTAAAAACTATAATAAACTTTGATTTAAAAGTTGTTCTTCTGGGAAAATTATTTTTCTTATGAACATGAAACTATATCCAAAAATCATGATTAAACTCAAAGTGGAAGTATGTTTTCTAAAATGGTCATCTAGACGTCGTTCTTTCGACTGAAATGACTACCTTTACAAAACCGACTTGTAACTTATATTTCTGACTATAAACCTATACTTTCTCTGTTTAGCTTCATAAAATAGAGTTCAATATGAAACCATAGCAATTTGATTAACTCAAAATGGATTTAAAATGAAGAAGTTATGGGTAAAACAAGATTGGATAATTTTTCTTGTTGTAGCAACGTGAAAATTGGTAACAAATCTATATTAATCATATCCTAGCTAACTTATATTGTATTATACATGTATTCTAATATATTATGTAATCTTGGGATACCATAGACACGTATGCAAATGTTTTGACATATCATATCGACCCATGTGTATATATTATTTGGAATAACCATAGACACTCTATATGCAGTAATGTGGGAGTTAGCTATACAGGGTTGAGGTTGATTCCAAAAATATATATACTTTGAGTTGTGATCTAGCCTGAGACGTGTATACACTGGGTCGTGGATTGATTCAAGATAATATATATCAATTTTTTTCTGTACATCTAACGTTGGACAACTAGTTGTAGGTTACTAACGAGGACAGCTGACTTAATAAACTTAAAACATCTAAATGTATTAAAAGTGTTGCAAATATATTTTGAATATACTTTGATATATATGTACATATTTGTTATAGGTTCGTGAATCGGCCAGTGGCCAAGTCTTACTTCCCGACGAAGTAAAAATCCGTGAAAGTGAGTTATAGTCCCACTTTTAAAATCTAATATTTTTGGGATGATAATACATGCAGGTTTTATAAATGATTTACAAAATAGACACAAGTATGTGAAACTACATTCTTTGGTTGAATTATCGAAATCGAATATGCCCCTTTTTATTAAGTCTGGTAATCTAAGAATTAGGGAACAGACACCCTAATTGACGTGAATCCTAAAGATAGATCTATTGGGCCTAACAAACCCCATCCAAAGTACCGGATGCTTTAGTACTTCGAAATTTATATCATATCCGAAGCGTGTCCCGGAATGATGGGGATATTCTTATATATGCATCTTGTTAATGTCGGTTACCAGGTGTTCACCATATGAATGATTTTTATCTCTATGTATGGGATGTATATTGAAATATGAAATCTTGTGGTCTATTGTTACAATTTAATATATATAGGTTAAACCTATAATTCACCAACATTTTTGTTGACGTTTTAAGCATGTTTATTCTCAGGTGATTATTAAGAGCTTCCGCTGTCGCATAATTAAATAAGGACAAGATTTGGAGTCCATGCTTGTATGATATTGTGTAAAAACTGCATTCAAGAAACTTATTTCGTTGTAACAAATTTGTATTGTAAACCATTATGTAATAGTTGTGTGTAAACAGGATATTTTAGATTATCATTATTTGATAATCTACGTAAAGCTTTTTAAACCTTTATTGATGAAATAAAGGTTATGGTTTGTTTTAAAATGAATGCAGTCTTTGAAAAACATCTCATATAGAGGTCAAAACCTCGCAACAAAATCAATTAATATGGAACGTTTTTAATCAATAAGAACGGGACATTTCAGTTGGTATCCGAGCGTTGGTCTTAGAGAACCAAAATTTTACATTAGTGTGTCTTATCGAGTTTGTTAGGATGCATTAGTGAGTCTGGACTTCGACCGTGTTTACTTGAAAAATGATTGCTTAACAAATTTTGTTGGAAACTATATATTTTTAACATGTGAATATTATGTGATATATTAATCTCTTAACGTGTTTGATATTATGTGATAGATGTCTACCTCTAGAACAAGTCCCATTGACTCACCTAATAATAATGAAGAGTCAAATGTAAATTGGAATGATTCGTGGACTGATTCACAAGTTCCCGAAGAGGAACCGGAAGAAGAGTCGGAACCGGAAGAAGAATCGAAACCGGAAGAAGAATTGGAACTGGAAGAAGAAATAGAACCAGTGGGGGAAATAATAAAACGGTTAAGTAGAAGAAAATCCTCAACCAACCGACCAAAGTTAATTGTGGTCAATGGTGTTTCCGCCAAGGAAGCAAAGTATTGGGAGGATTACCAATTCTCCGATGAATCGGATCCCGACAAGGATTCCGATGATGTTATAGAAATTACCCCAACACAATTTAATAAGGCAAAAGAGAACAATAAGGGAAATGGCATAAAAATAGAGAAATTTGATTCCAAACCCGATGAACTTTATATGTATCGTCAACACCCGTATTTCTTAAGTTGTGACAATAACCCGGGGACCTCTAAACCACCAGGTTTTTCTAAACCAAGGTAGAAAATGATGGCTCGTATTAGGGGAACATCATATATCCCTAGAAACTTGGCAAAACGAACCAAAACCGAAGAATAAGAAATGAGTGAGTCAGAATAAGATAGTTATATTCGTGTGGTGTAATATATGTAATATAGTGTGCTTATGCTTTATGATATATGTAAAAATTGCTTGTATTAATAAGTATTTTTTTTATGAATCTAACTCTTGTCTATTTTACAGTATAAAAACACAAAATGGATAGACAACCCAATATTTTAAGAGACCTACCCGGAGACATGATTGATGAAATCTTGTCTAGAGTCGGTCAGAATTCCTCGGCATAACTATTTAAGGTGAGATCAGTTTGTAAGACATTCGAAGAACGTTCCAAGAATGCCTTGGTTTATAAAAGGCTTTCGTTCGAAAGATGGGGGATATCACATTGGGAAATCCATAAGTTATGATGTGTTTACTTTGACGCATATATTGCGGGGAACCCAAATGCTATTTTACGCAACGGGTTAAGAAATTATTTTGACTCAATATATCCGAATATAGGACTTCGTGATTTAGAAAAAAGCGGCTAACATGCAACATAAAGAAGCATGTTATGCTTACGGGTTAGTAATGTTCGCTTCTCACCAAAGTGAGAAAAAGAACATCGGGCTACAACTATTAAACAAAACGTTCCCACAAGTGACGGAGTCGGTAATTGGGGTAAGAAATGAGGTTTTTAGGTTATTACGAGACTGTTGGTCATTACGTAACCCTCGTCCCTTTGACGACGTTACAACACGCTGTCTTATCAATGGCCATAATGGTTATGTTCCACAAGACCAAGGATGGGAAGTACTCCTAGTAAAAATAGAATGCATGACTTGTTTTTGGATGTATGAATTACGTGTCGTTATTGCCTTTGCTGAACGACTTGTGTACTAGCTAGAATTATCTTCACAACTATCTTGTATCAAAGTTATTGTGTGCTATATTTCATGCTATATGTAAAATAAGCGGTATTGTAAGTTTGTAAAATATTGTGTAAAAGTTTGAACGCGAAATATTATTATAATCAGTTTTTCATATAGAATTGTAGTAGTTGAATTGTATATTAGCTACTAAGTATGAACTTGACGGGTAGGTACTACCCGAATTTAAACTTATAAAACGCTAATATGAAGAAAAAGCTTTTATAAATGAGTTCATATTATACTATGAGATACTATTGACTACTCTTAATATTCTGTATGATTAACTTGTTTCATTTGACTATTTGAAGGAAATGGCACCGACTACTCGACAAACCATGAATATGAGCGAAGAGGAATTTCGTACCTTTCTTGCTGCAAACATAGCCGCAGTACAGGCTGCGCTACATACCAACAATAACTCCGAATCTAGCAATGCAGCTAACGGCGCAAGAAATCGTGTAGGATGCACCTACAAAGAATTCACTGCCTGCAAACCTTTGGAATTTGATGGAACTGAAGGATCGATCGGGTTGAAACGGTGGACCGAGAAGGTCGAATCGGTGTTTGCCATAAGTAAGTGTACTGAAGAGGACAAAGTGAAGTACGCTACGCATACCTTCACAGGTATTGCGTTAACATGGTGGAATACCTATCTAGAGCAAGTGGGACAAGATGATGCTTATGCACTACCGTGGTCAGCATTCAAGCACTTGATGAATGAGAAGTACCGTCCCAGAACCGAGGTCAATAAGCTCAAGACAGAACTTAGAGGGTTACGAACCCAAGGATTTGATATTACCACGTACGAAAGACGATTCACAGAATTGTGCCTATTGTGTCCGAGAGCGTTCGGAGATGAGGAAGAGAAGATTGACACGTTTGTGAAAGAATTACTGGAAAGAATCCAAGAAGATATAAGTTCACACGATCCCGCCTCCATACAACAGGCATGTAGAATGGCTCACGAACTAGTGAACCAGATTGAGGAAAGAATTAAAGAACAGATGGCTTAAGAGGCCAATGTGAAGCAAGTCAAAAGAAAGTGGGAGGAAAACGGTGATAAGAATCACCAATACAACAACAACAGCAATTACAACAATAATCGCAACAACTATCCCAACAATCGCAACATCAATCGCAACTACAACAAACAGCCCAACAACAACAACAACAACAACAGCAACTACAACAATCATCCCAACAACAATAAAAACCGCAACAACAACAACAATCAGAAGCAGCTATGCCAAAGGTGTGAAAAGTATCACTCGGGGTTCTGCACCAAATTTTGCAACAAGTGTAAAAGAAATGGTCATAGCGCGGTGAAGTGTGAGGTCTACGGACCAGGGGTTAACAAAACGAAAGGGACAAATGGTGTCGGAACGAGTAATAGCGGAGCAAGTAGTGTCGGAGCAAGTTATGCCAATGTAGTTTGTTATAAATGTGGAAAACCGGGCCACATTATTAGAAATTGCCCGAACCAGGAGAACACGAATGGACAAGGCCGCGGAAGAGTTTTCAATATTAATGCGGCAGAGGCACAGGAAGACCCGGAGCTTGTTACGGGTACGTTTCTTATTGACAATAAATCTGCTTACGTTTTATTTGATTCGGGTGCGGATAGAAGCTATATGAGTCGAGATTTTTGTGCTAAATTAAGTTGTCCATTGACGCCTTTGGATAGTAAATTTTTACTCGAATTAGCAAATGGTAAATTAATTTCAGCAGATAATATATGTCAGAATCGAGAAATTAAACTGGTTAGCGAAACATTTAAGATTGACTTGATACCAGTAGAGTTAGGGAGTTTTGATGTGATAATCGATATGGACTGGCTGAAAAAAGTGAAAGCAGAGATCGTTTGTTACAAAAATGTAATTCGCATTATACGAGAAAAAGGAAAACCCTTAATGGTGTACGGAGAAAAGGGCAACACGAAGCTACATCTTATTAGTAATTTGAAGGCACAAAAACTAATAAGAAAAGGTTACTATGCTGTTCTAGCACACGTCGAGAAAGTACAAACTGAAGAAAAGAGCATCAATGATGTTCCCGTCGCAAAAGAATTTCCCGATGTATTTCCGAAAGAATTACCTGGATTACTCCCACATCGATCCGTTGAATTTCAAATAGATCTTGTACCAGGAGCTGCACCAATAGCTCGTGCTCCTTACAGACTCGCACCCAGCGAGATGAAAGAACTGCAAAGCCAATTACAAAAACTTTTAGAGCGTGGTTTCATTCAACCAAGCACATCACCGTGGGGAGCTCCTGTTTTATTTGTCAAGAAGAAAGATGGTACATTCAGGTTGTGTATCGACTACCGAGAGTTGAACAAACTTACCATCAAGAACCGCTACCCACTACCGAGAATCGACGACTTATTTGATCAACTACAAGGCTCGTCTGTTTATTCAAAGATTGACTTACATTCCGGGTATCATCAAATGCGGGTGAAAGAAGATGATATTCCAAAGACTGCTTTCAGAACATGTTACGGTCATTACGAGTTTATGGTCATGCCGTTTGGTTTAACTAATGCACCAGCTATGATCATGGACCTTATGAACCGAGTGTGTGGACCATACCTTGACAAGTTTGTCATTGTTTTCATTGATGACATACTTATTTACTCAAAGAATGACCAAGAACACGGTGAACATTTGAGAAAGGTGTTAGAAGTATTGAGGAAGGAAGAATTGTATGCTAAGTTTTCAAAGTGTGCATTTTGGTTGGAAGAAGTTCAATTCCTCGGTCACATAGTGAACAAAGAAGGTATTAAGGTGGATCCGGCAAAGATAGAAATTGTTGAAAAGTGGGAAACCCCGAAAACTCTGAAACACATACGCCAGTTTTTAGGACTAGCTGGTTACTACAGAAGGTTCATCCAAGACTTTTCCAGAATAGCAAAACCCTTGACTGCATTAACGCATAAAGGGAAGAAATTTGAATGGAAAGATGAACAAGAGAAAGCGTTTCAGTTATTGAAGAAAAAGCTAACTACGGCACCTATATTGTCATTGCCTGAAGGGAATGATGATTTTGTGATTTATTGTGACGCATCAAAGCAAGGTCTCGGTTGTGTATTAATGCAATGAACGAAGGTGATTGCTTATGCATCTAGATAATTGAAGATTCACGAACAAAATTATACGACGCATGATTTGGAATTAGGCGCGGTTGTTTTTGCATTAAAGACTTGGAGGCACTACTTATATGGGGTCAAAAGTATTATATATACCAACCACAAAAGTCTTCAACACATATTTAATCAGAAACAACTGAATATGAGGCAGCGTAGGTGGATTGAATTGTTGAATGATTACGACTTTGAGATTCGTTACCACCCGGGGAAGGCAAATGTGGTAGCTGACGCCTTGAGCAGGAAGGACAGAGAACCCGTTCGAGTAAAATCTGTGAATATAATGATTCACAATAACCTTACTACTCAAATAAAGGAGGCGCAACAAGGAGTTTTAAAAGAGAGAAATTTAAAGGATGAAATACCCAAAGGATCGGAGAAGCATCTTAATATTCAGGAAGACGGAACCCGGTATAGGGCTGAAAGGATTTGGGTACCAAAATTTAGAGATATGAGAGAAATGGTACTTAGAGAAGCTCATAAAACCAGATACTCAATACATCCTAGAACGGGGAAGATGTACAAGGATCTCAAGAAACATTTTTGGTGGTCGGGTATGAAAGCCGATATTGGTAAATACGTAGGAGAATGTTTGACGTGTTCTAAGGTCAAAGCTGAGCATCAGCAACCATCAGGTCTACTTCAACAACCCGAAATCCCGGAATGGAAATGGGAAAACATTACCATGGATTTCATCACTAAATTGCTAAGGACTGTAAGTGGTTTTGATACTATTTGGGTAATAGTTGATCGTCTCACCAAATCAGCACACTTCCTGCCAATAAGAGAAGATGACAAGATGGAGAAGTTAGCACGACGGTATTTGAAGGAAGTCGTCTCCAGACATGGAATACCAATCTCTATTATCTCTGATAGGGATGGCAGATTTATTTCAAGATTCTGGCAGACATTACAGCAAGCATTAGGAACTCGTCTAGACATGAGTACTGCCTATCATCCACAAACTGATGGACAGAGCGAAAGGATGATACAAACGCTTGAAGACATGCTACGAGCATGTGTTATTGATTTCGGAAACAGTTGGGATCGACATCTACCGTTAGCAGAATTTTCCTACAACAACAGCTACCATTCAAGCATTGAGATGGCACCGTTTGAAGCACTTTATGGTAGAAAGTGCAGGTCTCCGATTTGTTGGAGTGAAGTGAGGGATAGACAGATTACGGGTCCGGAGATAATACAAGAAACTACCGAGAAGATCATCCAAATTCAACAACGGTTGAAAACCGCCCAAAGTCGACAAAAGAGCTACGCTGACATTAAAAGAAAAGATATAGAATTTGAAATTGGAGAGATGGTCATGCTTAAAGTTGCACCTTGGAAAGGCGTTGTTCGATTTGGTAAATGTGGGAAATTAAATCCAAGGTATATCAGACCATTCAAAATTATTGATCGTGTCGGACCAGTAGCTTACCGACTGGAGTTACCTCAACAACTCACGGCTGTACATAACACTTTCCACGTATCGAATTTGAAGAAATGTTTTGCTAAAGAAGATCTCACTATTCCGTTATATGAAATCCAAATCAACGAAAAACTTCAATTCATCGAAGAACCCGTCGAAATAATGGATCGTGAGGTTAATTGACTTAAGCAAAACAAGATACCAATTGTTAAGGTTCGATGGAATGCTCGTAGAGGACCCGAGTTCACCTGGGAATGAGAAGATTAGATGAAGAAGAAATACCCGCATTTATTTTCAGAAGATACGTCAACACCTCCAACTGCTTAAAATTTCGAGACCAAATTTATTTAACGGGTAGGTACTGTAGTGACCCGAACTTTTCCATGTTTATATATATATATATATTAAATAAAATTGTTATTTACGTAATTAAGTGTTTCCAACATGTTAAGCAATCAAACTTGTTAAGACTTGATTAATTGAAATAGGTTTCATATAGACAATTGACCACCCAAGTTGACCGGCGATTCACGAATGTTAAAACTTGTAAAAACTATATAATGACATATATATGGATATATATATATAGTTAAAATGATATTATGATAAGTAAACATATCATTAAGTATATTAACAATGAACTACATATGTAAAAACAAGACTACTAACTTAATGATTTTGAAACGAGACATATATGTAACGATTATATCGTTGTAACGACATTTAATGTATATATATCATATTAAGATATATTAATACATCATGATATCATGATAATGTAATAATTTAACATCTCATTTGATTTAATAAACAATGGGTTAACAACATTTAACAAGATCGTTAACCTAAAGGTTTCAAAACAACACTTACATGTAACGACTAACGATGACTTAACGACTCAGTTAAAATGTATATACATGTAGTGTTTTAATATGTATTCATACACTTTTGAAAGACTTCAAGACACTTATCAAAATACTTCTACTTAACAAAAATGCTTACAATTACATCCTCGTTCAGTTTCATCAACAATTATACTCGTATGCACCTGTATTCGTACTCGTACAATACACAGCTTTTAGATGTATGTACTATTGGTATATACACTCTAATGATCAGCTCTTAGCAGCCCATGTGAGTCACCTAACATATGTGGGAACCATCATTTGGCAACTAGCATGAAATATCTCATAAAATTACAAAAATATGAGTAATCATTCATGACTTATTTACATGAAAACAAAATTACATATCCTTTAAATCTAATCCATACACCAACAACCAAAAACACCTACAAACACTTTCATTCTTCAATTTTTTTCATCTAATTGATCTCTCTCAAGTTCTATCTTCAAGTTCTAAGTGTTCTTCATAAATTCTATAAGTTCTAGTTTCATAAAATCAAGAATACTTCCAAGTTTGCTAGCTTACTTCCAATCTTGTAGAGTGATCATCCAACCTCAAGAAATCTTTCTTATTTACAATAAGATATCTTTCTAATACAAGGTAATACTCATATTCAAACTTTGATTCAATTTCTATAACTATAACAATCTTATTTCGATTGGAAATCTTACTTGAACTTGTTTTCGTGTCATGATTCTGCGTCAAGAACTTTCAAGCCATCCAAGGATTCTTTAAAGCTAGATCTATTTTTCTTATTTCCAGTAGCTTTATCCAGAAAACTTGAGGTAGTAATGATGTTCATAACATCATTTGATTCATACATATAAAGCTATCTTATTCGAAGGTTTAAACTTGTAATCACTAGAACATAGTTTAGTTAATTCTAAACTTGTTCACAAACAAAAGTTAATCCTTCTAACTTTACTTTTAAAATCAACTAAACACATGTTCTATATCTATATGATATGCTAACTTAATGATTTAAAACCTGGAAACACGAAGAACACTGTAAAATCGGACATACGCCGTCGTAGTAACACCGCGGGCTGTTTTGAGTTAGTTAATTAAAAACTATGATAAACTTTGATTTAAAAGTTGTTCTTCTGGGAAAATGATTTTTCTTATGAACATGAAACTATATCCAAAAATCATGATTAAACTCAAAGTGGAAGTATGTTTTCTAAAATGGTCATCTAGACGTCGTTCTTTCGACTGAAATGACTACCTTTACAAAAATGACTTGTAACTTATATTTCTGACTATAAACCTATACTTTTTCTGTTTAGATTTATAAAATAGAGTTCAATATGAAAACATAGCAATTTGATTCACTCAAAATGGATTTAAAATAAAGAAGTTATGGGTAAAACAAGATTGGATAATTTTTCTTGTTGTAGCAACGTGAAAATTGGTAACAAATCTATATTAATCATATCCTAGCTAACTTATATTGTATTATACATGTATTCTAATATATTATGTAATCTTGGGATACCATAGACACGTATGCAAATGTTTTGACATATCATATCGACCCATGTGTATATATTATTTGGAACAACCATAGACACTCTATATGCAGTAATGTGGGAGTTAGCTATACAGGGTTGAGGTTGATTCCAAAAATATATATACTTTGAGTTGTGATCTAGCCTAAGACGTGTATACACTGGGTCGTGGATTGATTCAAGATAATATATATATCAATTTTTTTCTGTACATCTAACGTTGGACAACTAGTTGTAGGTTACTAACGAGGACAGCTGACTTAATAAACTTAAAACATCAAAATGTATTAAATGTGTTATAAATATATTTTGAATATACTTTGATATATATGTACATATTTGTTATAGGTTCGTGAATCGACCAGTGGCCAAGTCTTACTTCCCGACGAAGTAAAAATATGTGAAAGTGAGTTATAGTCCCACTTTTAAAATCTAATATTTTTGGGATGAGAATACATGCAGGTTTTATAAATGATTTACAAAATAGACACAAGTACGTAAAACTACATTCTATGGTTGAATTATCGAAATCGAATATGCCCCTTTTTATTAAGTCTGGTAATCTAAGAATTAGGGAACAGACACCCTAATTGACGCGAATCCTAAAGATAGATCTATTGGACCTAACAAACCCCATCCAAAGTACCGGATGCTTTAGTACTTCGAAATTTATATCATATCCGAAAGGTGTCCCGGAATGATGGGGATATTCTTATATATGCATCTTGTTAATGTCGGTTACCAGGTGTTCACCATATGAATGATTTTTATCTCTATGTATGAGATGTATATTGAAATATGAAATCTTGTGGTCTATTGTTACAATTTAATATATATAGGTTAAACCTATAATTCACCAACATTTTTGTTGATGTTTTAAGCATGTTTATTCTCAGGTGATTATTAAGAGCTTCCGCTGTCGCATACTTAAATAAGGACAAGATTTGGAGTCCATGCTTGTATGATATTGTGTAAAAACTGCATTCAAGAAACTTATTTCGTTGTAACATATTTGTATTGTAAACCATTATGTAATAGTTGTGTGTAAACAGGATATTTTAGATTATCATTATTTGATAATCTACGTAAAGCTTTTTAAACCTTTATTGATGAAATAAAGGTTATGGTTTATTTTAAAATGAATGCAGTCTTTGAAAAACGTCTCATATAGAGGTCAAAACCTCGCAACGAAATCAATTAATATGGAACGTTTTTAATCAATAAGAACGGGACATTTCATTAAGTGTTGTGCTGGAGATAAATAGAAGGGTGAACTCCTCTTTGATTTCTTTAATCACGAGATACATAAGCAAAAAAAAAGAGGTCAAGTTCATTTAACTATTTTCTTGCAACAATTGGTCTTAATTTTGTGTTTCTTGGTGATTATTAATGAACATATATATTATTGACTTTTATTCATTAATTTGTGTCTATGCGAATTATGAATTATTTGTCCTATAATTATTTGTGTTCAATTTATATTATGGTCATGAGCTAAATACTTTATGTTCACCTAGATAAATAACCTTAGTGGTAGATGATTTCTTTTATAGTAATATGATTTTTTTTGCATGATAAATTAGAGTTTGGATAAAGAACCACACATGTGGGTGTTGATGTATGTTATGAGATTGATTAGTGTACTTGTTTGGACAAAGGGAACTCTGTTTCAATTTAGTACATTAATTTTCAATTGATTTGTCTTAATTAGTTGGGTGCTTACTGGACCAAGGGGGTAAATTGAGTAACGTATGTTGAACAAAACAGGGGTGAATTGTGTGAAGCGAACGCGTAACCAATTTAATCTAAATCTCTAAATTAATTAATTACTTAGTCACAAGCAACGAGGTCTTTAGTGAGAGAGAACCCTAAGCTGATAAATCCTAGCTTGAGTGTTCGTAAAAGAGAACTCTAAACGAACCGACTTAGTAATTGCAAGCATTTTATCACTATAACTTGTGCTTAATACTATATCATCCGATACTGAGGGTAAAAGATCTAGGCGAGCATTTCTTTATCTATTCAATTCAAAACTATCTTTAATTTGTTTGTTGAGTCTGCATTTATTTTCTATAAACTTAAAAACACAAAAATGTTGTCTTTATATTTAAATCTATCTTGATTGGTTAATCGATAAATAACCAAAACCCAATATCTCGTTATTTCTTTTATTTCTTGTTTGTTAATTACACTTAGTTTATAATCTTGAATTGAGTTGAACTGTCCTTTGAATGATCTTGGATTTTACCAATATCTATACTGCTACACGATCGGGTACACTGCCCGTTAGTGTGTAATCTTTTAATAACTGGTATTTTCCATTGTTAAATAATATACACGATTTTACACATCAAGTTTTTGGCACCGCTGCCGGGGACAGTTGTGTGTCAATTTGAGATTGTTTGCTAGTTGTGATTTGTTTGAGTCTTTTTGTTTTTAGGTAATTCTTGTTTCTTTTTAGTATTTATCATTTTCTAGAGTCGGTGCTTTTATTCTTTTCTTTGTTTTTGCCAGTTGCAGGGAAATGGTTGACTACAAGAATATGACAATGGCTGAGAGAATGAGAGTTGAACAGAGGAAACTAATCGCATTGTATTCATCTCCTAGTGTTACCAACGAGGGGTACCAAGAGAAAGAAGTCGATGAAACTGTGGTTAACACTCGAAAAATGTCTATGAAAGAGAAGATGATAGCTGAAGGTTTATGCCCGTGTTTTTATGGGTCTTGGCAATGTTGCATGAATCCGGACGTAAAACATTCGAGTCCCCTACCTATTACACAACTTGCTACAGATCTTTATTCATCATTGATTCTGTTTTCAGAACATTCAGATGTGATAGAGTCTAGTCCAGCTCCACAACTTATAAGTTCACAATCTATTTTGCAAGAGGAACTGGTTGTTGAAAAACTTACTCGTTTAGATCTACTTTCTGAGCTTTTGCAGGATTTCCCTGAGTTACATTCTTACTCTTCTAGTTATATAGATGAGACTCTGGTGTAAGAGAAAGATGGTTTGTTAGTTGATCTCATGGCTAATGGTTATAAACCTACGACTGAAGAACTGAAGGAATTAAAGTTGGAAGTTGAGTCTCGTTCCATAGTTGAGATACAGAGCGGGTCCACACTTGTTTTAGAGGATGTCGTAATTCAGGAGAGTGATTGTTTATTATCGAGTGGATATCACGGTGTGTATAGTGTGGAGGAGACAGTGTACCATGACCCATTTGATTTGAGCATGACCGTGGGATACATTTGGGTGTCCCAATCGGATTTTAAGGGTGACATGTCTCCTGACACTCGGGTTATATTAGAGTTCTCCATAAACAATCTAGGAGAACTTCCAAATTTAATGTTCACAACCCGCGGTGTTAATGATTGGTTGACGTTGCTTATTCGTGAAACATATTCCACTGATTTCTCGTACCGTCAGATAAGTTTGGAAGAGTTAGGACCCTATTGAAGGCTGATAATGAGGGGTCGAGTCGAGTGCACGAATTTGGGAAAGGTTGCACAACTTGTAAAGTTTTGAAATTGTGAAAGACGCGAGGAAGCTGACTTTTGAGTTGCAGCTATTTTACTATTTCGCGGTCCAACGATTTTTCTGCTAAAACCCCAGCAAGTTTCAGTTCCTTTACTCCTATTGTTTATTAATTTATTTACTCCACTTTTGCTTTGTAGTATAAAATGCTAGTGAGGACATAGCATGAAATAAGTGTGGAGGGGGGTTTACGGTTTATTTACACTTGGTTTTTGTCTATTTGATTGCATGAAAACGGTTGCTTTTATGTTTAATTAATATATGTTATTAAAGTGACTGATTTTTGACTCCCTAGGTAGTAAAATTTTAAAATTTTTATGAGAGCACCCAGTGAAAGGTGTTGTAAATGATGAAGAAATATTGTAGGATTTTTAGCCTTTTTATTTTAACACCAATTTTTAGCCAGTTTACCCAGGTCATTAGTGCTCGGTTTAAGTATTAACATTCTAATTAGAAAACCTTAGAAGCCTTAGCCTTTAGATGAAAACCAAATGAAACCAATTCCCTTTTCTACCCTATTTTCGGAAGTTTAAATTCTTAGTCAAGTTTATGTCTTCTTACCATATTAATCTTAATGTTAATAGAACTACTTTTACTTGTGTTATTATTGAAGTGGGAGTGTAATTATTTACGTCCATAAAACTCACTTGAGTAGTTGTGTAAAAAGCACAATGAAGGTGGGGGTAAACAGATATTTTCATCATTCCTTACGACAATATATGTGTGTGAAAAAATAAAAAATAAAAAGATGAGAAAAATCAGAAAATGTAAATGATTCCTGAAAATGTAATTATTACTTGAAGCATGTTAAATATAGTTTGATGCATAAGCCTTTAGAATTCGAATAAGTAGTTCCTTTGGGGTGCTTGTCACTTAACCACCTAAGGTCCTTTCCGGATTTGGGATCGGTTGGTTCGAAAGTTCGTTACACGGGTTCCATAGAAAGCTGGCATGAAATTGTAATTGACACAATAATTTTTTAGGTTCGAATAATTAGATCCACGGGGTGCTTTATCACCTAACTTACTAAGATCGTTTCCCGGTCTGGATAAGTTGGTCGAAAGTTCGCTACATGGACCAAGAGAGTTGTTGGTTGAGAGTAATATGAGCATAGAAAGGTTGATACGAAAAAAAAATGAAAAATTATATATGTGAAATAAAAGAGTTCCAATGTTGACCATTTGTGTGTTTGGGTAATAGTAGTTCTCAATAATAAATTCGCTATGTAGTAGCTAGACATATATTTGACTTTGCATTTAACTTTCACTTTTACACCATTTTATATCTTGTGTCATATCCTACCCAATTAAACCCACTTGGACATTTACCCGCATTAATATTTCTTTTGATACGATACCTAGGTGATCTTAATTTGTTAATGTTAGTCTTTATTTTTTTTTTTGAAAGATAATTTTTTTTTTGTACTTATAAGCTTAAAGGAAATCTTTCATGTGAAGATAAAAGATTGATTTAATTGTTACCTAGGGAGTATATTCTTAAATTGTTTTGTCTTTATTTGCTTGAGGACAAGCAAAAGCCAAGTGTGGAGGGGTTTGATAGTGCCTATTTTATACATGTTTTTAGATATTATTTATAAGCACTATCGTTGTTATTTTGTATTTATTTGAATCAATTATACGAACTTTCGATACTTAATAAATTATAATTGATTTCAGATAATTATGGAGTATTGATGACTTTTTGGAGTAAAATAGAGAATCGAGTTATAAAGTCAAGAAGATTGAAGCTGAAAAGAAGCTTAGATGAAAAGCGTTACTTGTGTGACGAAAGCGCCACTTAATTATTGGGACACAAGTGGGCTGATTTATTTATATTAAAGATGGGTCGTAGAGTTAAAGTCCACTTGAGTAACGTTTGGAGCTAAATTAATTTATATGGGCTATCATACTTTTTTTAATCCATCTACTCATGTCCTATGGGCCATTTTATTAAATTAGATACATAACCCAATATCCACTTTGAGCCCCAAGTTGAGTAGCTTTATAAATGCAATTGATAAAAAAACGTACAGGAGGGTGTGTGGGAGTTGGGGTGCGGCTGTACATCAGGCCGTGGGACCCCCTATGGTTCTTGGTTGTTCGACACAAAAGAAAAGAAAAGGAGAGGTGTGCTTGTTGAATTGTGCAGTCAAACTGGTGGACCCCATTCTCTTGGTGTGTGTCACGACAAAAGCAAAGCAAGAGAAGGCAATTGAAATTGTTAATTTGTTTGGTGTTGGCTGCGTCAGAGAACAAGAGAGTGGCCAAGCAATTGTTTGACCTTTTAAGTGTTGTGGTGGAGATAAATAGAAGGGTGAAATCCTCTTTGATTTCTTTAATCACGAAATACATAAGCAAAAAAAAAGAGGTTAAGTTCATTTAACTATTCTCTTGCAACAATTGGTCTTAATTTTGTGTTTCTTGGTGATTATTAATGAACATATATATTATTGACTTTTATTCATTAATTTGTGTCTATACGAATTATGAATTATTTGTGTTCAATTTATTTTATGGTCATGAGCTAAATACTTTATGTTCACCTAGATTAATAACCTTAGTGGTAGATGATTTCTTTTATAGTAATATAATTTTTTTTGCATGATAAATTAGAGTTTGGATAAAGAACCACACTTGTGGGTGTTGATGTATGTTATGAGATTGATTAGTGTACTTGTTTGGACAAAGGGAACCCTGTTTCAATTTAGTACATTAATTTTCAATTGATTTGTCTTAATTAGTTGGGTACTTACTGGACCAAGGGGGTAAATTGAGTAACATATGTTGAACAAAACAGGGGTGAATTGTGTGGAGCGAACGCGTAACCAATTTAATCTAAATCTCTAAATTAATTAATTACTTAGTCACAAGCAACGAGGTCTTTAGTGAGAGGGAACCCTAAGCCGATAAATCCTAGCTTGAGTGTTCGTAAAAGAGAACTCTAAACGAACCGACTTAGTAATTGCATGCATTTTATCACTATAACTTGTGCTTAATACTATATCATCCGACACTGAGGGTAAAAGATCTAGGCGAGCATTTCTTTATCTATTCAATTCAAAACTATCTTTAATTTGTTTGTTGAGTGTGCATTTATTTTCTATAAACTTAAAAATATAAAAATATTGTCTTTATATTTAAATCTATCTTGATTGGTTAATCGATAAATAACCAAAACCCAATATCTCGTTATTTCTTTTATTTCTTGTTTGTTAATTACACTTAGTTTATAATCTTGAATTGAGTTGAACTGTCCTTGGAACGATCTTGGATTTTACCAATATCTATACTGCTACACGATCGGGTACACTGCCCATTCGTGTGTAATCTTTTAATAACTGGTATTTTCCATTGATAAATAATATACACGATTTTACACATCAATGGCCCTTTCTATTACACTTAGTACACACTGCTGTACAGAGCCCAGTTGGATGGTATCCTTCAAATCTCTGGCAGAATTTCTGCCACTTGTTGTTATTGTTGGGATTGTTGTTGTTGCGGGTGTTATTGTTGTTGAAACGGTTGGTGTAGTTGTTGCTGGGGTGGTTGTTGTTGTTGCGTTTGTTGTTGCGAAAATTGGTGCGATTGTAGTTGTGATTGTTGGGTTGATTATTGAAATTGTGACCCTTGTCACTGGTTTCTTCCCATTTCCTCTTGACTTTTTTCGTATTGGCTTCTCCGACCGCCTGTTCTTTAATCCTTTCCTCAATATGATTTATAAGTTTATGAGCCATTCGACTTGCCTTTTGTATAGAGGCGGGCTCGTGTGAACTTATATCCTCTTGGATCCTTTCCGGTAACCCTTTTACAAATGCGTCAAGTTTCTCTTCTTCATATTCGAACGCTCCCGGACATAATAGGCACAACTCTGTGAATCGTCATTCGTACGTGGTAATGTCAAACCCATGTGTTCGTAACCCTCTAAGCTCTACCTTGAGCTTATTGACATCGTTTCTGGGACGGTACTGCTCGTTCATTAAGTGTTTGAATGCTGACCACGGTAGTGCTTAAGCAGCATCTTGTCCCACCTGTTCTAGATAAGTGTTCCACCATGTTAACGCAGTACCCGTGAAGGTATGCATAGCGTACTTTACTTTGTCTTCTTCATTGCACTTACTTATGGAAAACACCGATTCAACCTTCTCAGTCCACCGTTTTAATCCGATTGGACCCTCGGTTCCATCGAATTCCAAAGGTTTACAGGCAGTGAATTCTTTGTAGGAGCATCCTACACGAGTTCTCGTGGTGTTAGTTCCATTGCTGGATTCAGAGTTATTGTTATTTTGCATCGCAGCCTGTACTGCGGCTATGTTTGCTGCAAGGAAAGCACGAAATTCTTCCTCGCTCATATTCAGGGTGTGTCGAGTAGTTAGTGCCATTTCCTTCAAAAATAGCCAAAAGAATTTAGTTAATCATATAGAATATCAAGAGTAGTCAATAGTATTTCGTAGCATAATATGAACTTATTTATAAAAGCTTTTTTTTCATATTAGCGTTTTATAGGTTTTTTTTTTTTTCATTCCGGTAGTACCTACCCATTAAGTTCATACTTAGTAGCTACTATACAATTCAACCACTACAATTCTATATGAAAAATTGATTATAATAATATTTCGCGTTCAAACTATTACACAATATTTTACAAACTAACAATACCGCTATATAGTATAAAATATAGCACACAATAACATTGAAACAAAGCAGTTTCGATGACAATCCTAGTTAATACTCAAGTCGTTCAACAAAGGCAATAAAGACACGTAGTTCATAAGTCCAGAAACAAATCATGCATTCTGGTTTTACTAAGACTACTTCCCATCCTTGGTTTTGTGGAACATAACCGTTGTGGCCGTTGATAAGACAACATGTTGTAACATCGTCAAAGGGACGAGGGTTTCGTAATGCCCAACAGCCCCGTAACAATCTAAAAACCTTGTTTCTCACCCCAACTACTGAGTCCGTTACTTGTGGGAATGTTTTGTTTAATAGTCGTAATCCGATGTTCTTTTTCTCACTTTGGTGAGAAGCGAACATCACTAACCCATAAGCATAACATGCTTCTTTATATTGCATGTTAGAAGCTCTTTCTAATTCACGAAGTCCTATGTTGGGATAAGTTGAGTCAAAATAGGTTCTTAATCCGTAGCGTAAAATTGCACTTGGGTTCCCCGCATTTAATGCTTTAAAGAAAACACGGCGTAGCTTACGGTCTCCCCAATGTGATATACCCCAACTTTCAAAGGAAAGCCTTTTATAAACTAAGGCATTCTTGGAATTTTCATCAAATGTTCTACAAACTAATTTTGCCATAAATAATTGTGCTGACGAATTCTGACCAACTTTAGACAAGATTTCATCAATCATGTCCCCGGGTAGGTCTTCTAAAATTTTTGGTTGTCTATCCTTAACGTCCATTGTGTTTTTATAATGTAAAACAGACGAGGATTAGATTTGTAAAATATAATTATCAAATACTACAAGCAAAATTTTTTTTTTTTTACATACAACATAAAAGTACAAGCACACTTATATTACAAATATTACACCGCATGATTACAACCCTTTATTCTGACTCGCTTGTTTCTTCTTCTTCGGACTTAGTTCGTTTCGCTAATTTTCTAGGGATATATGGTGCTCCCCTAATATGAGCTGTCGTTTTCCACAATGGTTTAGAAAAACCTGGTTTTTTAGAGGTTCCCGGGTTATTGTTACAATTTAGGAAATACGGATGTTGCCGATACATATAAAGTTCATCAGGGTTGGAATCAGGTTTCTCTATTTTTATACCTTTTCCCTTATTATTTTCTTTTGCCTCTTTAAATTGGGTTGGGGTAATTTCTATAACATCATCGGAATCCTCATCGGGATCCGATTCATTTGATAATTGGTAATCTTCCCAATATTTTGCTTCCTTAGCGGAAACACCATTGACCATTATTAACTTTGGTCCATTGGTTGAGGATTTTCTTTTATTTGACCATTTTTCTGTGGTTCCTAATATTTCCCCCTCCGGAACCTCTTCTTCTTCTGGTTCCTCTTCTTCTGGTTCCTCTTCTTCCGGTTCTTCTTCCGGTACTTCTTCTTCCGGTTCTTCGGGAATTTGTGAATCTTCCCAATATATATTCGACTCTTCATTATTATTAGGTGAGTCAATGGGATTCGTGCTAGAGGTAGACATCTATCACACAATATCAAACACGTTTAAGAGATTAATATATCACATAATATTTACATGTTAATAATATATAGTTTCCAACAAAAATATTAAGCAATCATTTTTAAAGAAAACACGATCGAAGTCCAGACTCACTAATGCATCCTAACAAACTCGATAAGACACACTAATGCAAATTTTCTGGTTCTCTAAGACCAACGCTCGGATACCAACTGAAATGTCCCGTTCATATTGATTATAAACGTTCCATATTAATTGATTTCGTCGCGAGTTTTTGACCTCTATATGAGACGTTTTTCAAAGACTGCATTCATTTTTATAACAACCATAACCTTTATTTTATCGATAAAGGTTTAAAAAACATTACGTAGATTATCAAATAATGATAATCTAAAATATACCATTTACACACGACCATTACATAATGGTTTACAATAAAAATATATTACATCAAAGTAAGTTTCTTGAATGCAGTTTTTACACAATATCATACAAGCATGGACTCCAAATCTTGTCCTTATTTTAGTATGCAACAGCGGAAGCTTTTAATAATCACCTGAGAATAAACATGCTTAAAACGTCAACAAAAATGTTGGTGAGTTATAGGTTTAACCTATATATTATCAAATCATAATAATAGACCACAAGATTTCTCATTTTTTATAAATATCATTACACTCGCAAGTGCATAAAAATTATTCATATGTTGAACACCTGGTAACCGACGTTAACTTAATGCATAGAATATCCCCAAAACAGAACCTCGTCCGTATAATAATCTCGAAGTACTAAACCATCCATAACCTGAATGGGGGTTGTTAAGCCCAATAGATCTATCTTTAGGATTCGCGTCAATAAGTAGATCGGTTTACTAATTCTTAGGCTACCAAGCAAAAAGGGGCATATTCGGCTTCGATCATTCAACCATAGAATGTAGTTTCGATTACTTGTGTCTATTTCGTAAAGCATTTATAAAACAGTGCATGTATTCTCAGTCCCAAAAATATATATTGCAAAAGCATTTAAAAAGGGTGCAAATGAAACTCACTTTCACAGATTTTTACTTCGTCGGGAAGTAAGACTTGGCCACTGGTCGATTCACGAACCTATAACAAATATGTACATATATATCAAAGTATGTTCAAAATATATTTACAACATTTTTAATACGTTTTACTGTTTTAAGTTTATTAAGTCAGCTGTCCTCTTTAGTAACCTACAACTAGTTGTCCACAGTTAGATGTACAGAAATAAATCGATATATATTATCTTGAATCAATCCACGACCCAGTGTATACACGTCTCAGGCTAGATCACAACTCAAAGTATATATATTTTTGGAATCAATCTCAACCCTGTATAGCTAACTCCAACATTACCGCATATAGAGTGTCTATGGCTGTTCCAAATAATATATATACATGGGTCGATATGATACGTCAAAACATTTGCATACGTGTCTATGGTATCTCAAGATTACATAATATATTAGAATACATGTATAATACAATATGAGTTAGCTAGGATATGATTAATATAGATTTGTTACAATATTTCCCGTAGCTACAACAATCAAAAAATATCTAATCTTGTTTTACCCATAACTTCTTCGTTTTAAATCCATTTTGAGTGAATCAAATTGCTATGGTTTCATATTGAACTCTATTTTATGAGTCTAAACAGAAAAAGTATAGGTTTATAGTCGAAAATATAAGTTACAAGTCGTTTTTGTAAGAGGTAGTCATTTCAGTCGAAAGAACGACGTCTTGATGACCATTTTGAAAAACATACTTCCACTTTAGGTTTAACCATGATTTTTGGATATAATTTCATGTTCATAAGAAACATAATTTTCCCAGAAGAACAAATTTTAAATCAAAGTTTATCATAGTTTTTAATTATCAAACCCAAAACAGCCCGCGGTGTTACTACGACGTCGTATGTCCGGTTTTACGGTGTTTTTCGTGTTTCCAGGTTTTAAATCATTAAGTTAGCATATCATATAGATATAGAACATGTGTTTAGTTGATTTTAAAAGTCAAGTTAGAAGGATTAACTTCTGTTTGCGAACAAGTTTAGAATTAACTAAACTATGTTCTAGTGATTACAAGTTTAAACCTTCGAATAAGATAGCTTTATATGTATGAATCGAATGATGTTATGAACATCATTACTACCTCAAGTTTTGTTGATAAACCTACTGGAAAAGAGAAAAATAGATCTAGCTTCAAAGGATCCTTGGATGGCTTGAAAGTTCGTGAAGCAGAATCATGACACGAAAACAAGTTCAAGTAACGTTTCCACTCGAAATAAGATTGTTATAGTTATAGAAATTGAATTAAAGTTTGAATATGAGTATTACCTTGAATTAGAAAGATATCTTACTGTAAATAAGAAAGATTTCTTGAGATTGGATGATCACTTGAAATGGATTTGCAAGATTGGAAGTAAGCTAGCAAGATTTCTTGAAGTGTTCTTGAATGGTTGTTTTTATGATGATTAAAGCTTGTAATTGATGCTAAAAGATTGTGAAAATGCTTGGAGATGATCAAGTATGATGTTAGGAGTATTTTGAGAGAGAATTTGGAGTGTAAGTATGATTAGTAGTAATCAAATTTATTATTATCATACCGTCACCATCATACTTTTAATTATGTATCACCTTCTCCACTAACAAAATTTAAATATAATTAGTAATAATCAAATTTGTTGTGTTTTGTTGTCGACTAATCCAGAAAACGAAAGAAAAGAGCAGCAGCGATTTGTGACAAGAATTAGTTGTAGAGTTGTTTGTGATAGTCCACGAAAACAAGAAAGATGGAGAGAGATAGGTGGTTTACTATGGTGGTTTTAAATGGGTGTAGGTTTGATCACGACTGGAAAAACAGAAACTAATATAACAACCGCTAAAATTGGTGGTTTATGGTGTTCTTGGCCACAACAGAAAATTAGTAACGGTTTGGTTGGTTTCTTGGTATTCGAATTTAACAGAAAAACAGAAGAAAAGAAAGAAGGAAATATTGAAAGAAAGGTGGTGATATAGTGGAGGTGGATGGGTCTTAATGGTTTCCTTCATAGCTTGCTTGAAACAGAAAAATAGGAAAATAGAAAACGGGCAATAGAAGTAGCTTGTTTGTTACTTGTTAGTCTCCTTGATCAATAGGTGTTGCAGAGTTGTTCTTGTGAGGTTTACGACATAAGCAGAAGACAAAGGAACTGGATTTTTATCAAGTATAAGCTAAACAAGTCGACTACATATGTGTATATAGGTGTTTGACGGTGATGAATGATGGGTTGCATAGGTACCCAAACATAAAGTAAAAGTGGTGGAAGTGAGGGTGGCGATGAAGAGAGGTGGTGGATATGGGTGGTGATGTTTGTTGTGGTTTATGGCGGCCAAAGTCAGCAACAATAATCGACGTTTCTCAGCTGCAGAGTAGTAGTGACTTGTGGAGGTGATGATTGTTGCGGTTGGTGCTCGACAAACATAAAAGAAACAGAAAAAAAAATATGTACGGTTGTTGGTGATCAACGAAGGTGAGGGTGATGGTCTAGTAGCAGTGGTGAAGAAAGCCGGTTCAAAAGAAACAGAAAAACACCCATAGTGGTTCAAAACAAAAGGTGATTTCGACAAGAAGATGTGTTCGATTTAGCTTCCATGTATGGCGATTTAATAGTGATTGTTTGATGATGATCCTTGGACAAACCAGTGAGTCGAATGATGATTATGGGTTTTGTTTGATGAAGATCAATGGTGGTTTGGGTTTCTTTAAACCATAGCTAGAACGAGTGAAGATGGTGGGTATTTGGTTCGTCAAACAGAAATATCGAGCATGGTGGCCGGTGAGTCTTAATGATAAAGATGGAGAAGAAGCAGTGATAATAGGAAGTGGGTGTGGTTTGTTTTGGAGCTCGAAAAATGAAGAAGCAAGAATATGTTTTTCCAAGTGGGTCTTGTGTTTTTCATCATGTATGCTTTGTGTATATATATTTAAATCGTGTGAGTTTGGATGAAAAGGAAACATGCACTAATTAAGTATACTATTATCCAATTACTTCATAAATTTGTCACAGTAAGTCTTCATTCAATTTAATTGACGGACAAATTTGAAATGGAACATAGTGAAAAGTCAAAAGGTACACAATCATGTAAGAAGAAATCAAACACCCGTGAAATATTTGTCAAAAGTTACATTAGGATATTAATTCGTACTCCGTTGATAATTAGTGCAGGATAAAAAGTATTCGGAACAAATCCCAAATTTTTAAATTAAATTCCTTTATTTATTTCAGTCATTATGGTATAAAATTCGATCATTAACTATTAAATAAAAATTACATTAATTAATCACTCCCAACCCCCAAGCAAATATAAAAAGTTTTAAAATTTGATAAACAACATCTAAATATATTATTAATAAGCCTAAAGTTTATAAAACTCATTTTCGAATTACCGTTTATTTTAAAATTACATATATTTAAATTTAACTTGCGTAATATCAATCGAAACATTAAACGAGTATTACAATCATTTAATATTTATTTTTAATATACTTTATTTATATATAGAGATATATTTTAAATAATAATTATTATAATATCCTATTTTTATTTTATTAATTTTTAATAACATCAACTTATAATACTTCAAATTATATTTTGAATTATTATTTATATATATACACACATATCTATTTATAATTAATTGTTCGTGAATCGTCGAAAGTAGTCGAAGGTCAATTGAATATATGAAACAGTTCAAACTTTTTGAGACTCAGCCTTACAGACTTCGCTTATTGTTTCGAAATTATATAAAAATTAAGTTTAAATTTGGTCGGAAATTTTCGGATCGTCACACCATACAAGGGCGGAGGCATACGTTGGACCAGTGGGGGCTTGTGACCCTACTCACTAGGCTAGTAAATCAATAACCCAACATCCATATAATGTAAATAATTTAGTTTTACATATCTGAACCCATATGTGACCCATAGATATTAGGAATTATCACCAAAAAGCCCATTTTTTTTTACCTTTCTTGCGAGAGAGCCCAAAAAAAAAGAAGTGTCAATTTGCCTTCGCAAGGAGCAAGGTGCCTTGCTCCCTTACGCCTTGCGTCCTTGCGACCTTGGTTTCACATGGGAGGAAGGAGCAAGGCACCTTGCTCCTTGCTCCCAGGTGGAAGCAAGGACGCAAGGTGCATCTTGCTCCCTTGCTTCCACCTGGAAGCAAGGACGCAAGGTGCCTCTTGCTCCCTTGCTTCCACCTGGGAGCAAGGACGCAAGGTGCCTCTTGCTCCCAGGTGAAAGCAAGGGAGCAAGAGGCACCTTGCGTCCTTGCTCCTAGGTGGAAGCAAAGGAGCAAGAGGCACCTTGTTCCTTGCTCTCATGTGAAACCAAGGTCGCAAGGACGCAAGGCGCAAGGGAGCAAGGCACCTTGCTCCTTGCGAGGGCAAATTAGCAATTTTTTTATTTTTTGAGCTCTCACGCAAGAAAGGTAAAAAAAATGGGCTTTTTGGTGATAATCTAGATATTAAATATGTGATCCCATGCTTTTGTTTCTGAAGCCCAATGGCCAAAAGTTTGATTTCTGAAGCCCGATCACATAATGGTTATAACATACATTCAACAGCTGGTATTTACTTGTTGAAAAGTTTATATATTGAAAGATAAACCATAAGTTTATATATTGAAGGATTAATGAAGTTTCTGATTATTGAAATTCACTAAGGTATTTTAATTACAAATCTCTTATTTATCAATAAAATAAATATCGTGAACATTGTGTTAGAATGGAATCTACTTTATTATGGTTATATATATATATATATATATATATATATATATATATATATATATATATATATATATATATATATATATATATATATATATATATATATATATATATATATATACAAGGTTGAAAAAGGCGCGAGACGGGGCCGAAACGGTAGCGACCTCAAAATGTCGCAACGGAAAAAACGGGGCCGAGACGGGGTCGAAACGGATGTTGACTAATGTTGACTTTTATATATATAAATATATATTTACACATATTTTAGAGCTAAAAAACTTTCGTTGACAAGTTTGTACCTATAATTGCTATTAGCGTTAATATAATACAAAATGGAATACTAAACTAAGTCAATTTTGATTGATTTAACCGACTTTTAACCGATGTTAACAGAATTTCTGACTTTTGACTGGCGTTAACCCAATGTTTTCTGCATTTGACATGACTTTTGACCATTGACCAGCTTATAAGAAAACAGGACGGGGTCGAAACGGTTTAGTCACCAAAACGCCGCAACGGGCGTCGAAACGGACACAACAGACGCCGTTTACAACAGTATATATATATATATATATATATAAAACGCAAACACCAATATAATTTTGAATTTTCTACACATATATACGTTATGTCCACTCGGGTCTTGAACCCATGGCCTTAAAGTGACATGAGCACTTCGATACAGATCGGTCAATTGCTCTTTGGTTATTAACGAGGATAAATAACCCGCGCTTCGCAGCGGGGTGCTTTTGATCGGTTAACAGTCGGCGTATTGAACGTCTAAAAAACAGTTAACGGTCGATTAATTGAAAATTTAAATAAATAAATGAATGAAAAATAAAGGAGAATATGATAAAATGTGTTTAACTGGGGTTGATTTTGGTTGGTAAGGGATTGAAGCCATACCCGTTTTTCACAAATAACTCAACGTATCTAAGTAAGCTAAAAAGTATTAGCTAAAAAATTTGAAACAAAATATATAAGAAATGTGAAATATGTAGTTAATCATGTGCTTAACGTTTTTTTATGTGTGGTGATGAAAATAAAAGATTATATATTGATTTAATTGTGTTGTGAATATTGATAATGTAAATAGTATGTTGGTTGTACATCGGGATAAAAATTAAAGTTATTATCAATTAACATATCATATTTTGAAACGTTTTATAGCATGATAAAAATTTGAATAAGAAAAATGAAAACGAATGAGAATTTACTTTGTGAAACATATATGGAGTATTTATTACTGTAAGTATTAACTACTCCGTAATGTGGACTGTGGAGTAGTACTAACTAGTTCAGTCCGGCCCGCGCGATGAGGCGAAATTTTTCGGTCCGCGTATTCATATTTAACGCAGTTTTATTTACAGAAGGGAGAACGGTCCGTGTGTTATGCGTTATTGTTGGTGTCGTCGCCTTTAGTGTTTTTTTAAAATCAGTTCGGTTCAAACGTAGTTAGTTTCTTTTTGTTGATAAAATTATTTCGAGCCTGACGGTGCTTGCGGAAAAATTTAACTCCTAGCGAGCAAGAAGATACGGGCTGTCGTTGTGTTTAACGTTTTTTAAAAAGTGTATGTTTCGAAAGTAGTTAGCATCGTTTTGTTTATAAAATTATTTCGAGTCTGACGCTGCTGTCGGAAAAATTTAAGTCGCGGCGAGCTGGAAGATACGGGCTGTCGATGTGTTTAGAGTTTTTTAAAAAGTGTCCGTTTCAAACGTAGTTAGTATCGTTATGTTCATAATAATATTTTGAGTTTAACGGAGTGCTCGGTGAAATTTAAATCGGAGCGAGGAGGAAGATACGGGCTATCGAAGGCGTTGGGGAAGTTTTTATTTTAAGTTATGGAATTGACAATTTATCCCCCCTGAGTGCAGGGTTTTTTTGTAAGTTGGTAAAAGTTGGGGGAGGGGGGTTTTGGCTTTTTTGGGATTGGGTTTGAAAAAATGTCGTTTCATGTGGTGGGGGTGGCCAAAACGACCACAAACCCCACTACTTTAGTATTAATATTAAATATTAATATTAATATTAATATTAATATTAATATTAATAATATTAATATTAATATTAATTAATATTAATAATATTAATTAATATTTAATATTAATATTAATATTAATAATAATATTAATAACTAGATAAATTATAGACCGCGCGTTGCGGCGGTTGCACTTGGGTAAACGTTCGTTCTTTGAGTTAGTGGGTTATCGACATTTTGTGTGTAAGTAGACGTTTTGAAAAACAAACCATAGGTGTATGTCACAGTTCCCTAAGAAACAAAGAGGCAACAAAGAGTTTATATAGGATTCCCTAATGTTTACCTGAGAAACAAAGAGGCAACAAAGACTTTATATACGCTCATGTGCATAACACTTGCATTTCACATGTAGACACTATAAAATCTATAGTTGTATACAAACCATTATGCTGAACATCCTCTCCACAATCATTATCAGAATATATCCCGGCAACTAAAATACATAGCATACATATCAATAATCAATAAGTACAATAGAAACAAAATGTAAAACAAATTATTGATAGACATGTAGATGTAAAAGTTATTACTCGTATAATATTAGCAACTACAACCAAACCATTATCATGAACTGCACCAGGTGCAACCATACCATTATCATGGGCTGCTTCTTCATAATTATTATGAGAACTGATTGTACGTTGATAGCCAAAGTTGAATATCTTGTATGTTGAGTTGAGTTCTAGTATATTGTCAAAGTTTTCGTTGTCAGTCTAACTCATATTTGTTATGGCACTTCCCTATATCAAATAACAAAATGTTAAAAGACGGTGGTTTTCAATCATCGCATATGTTTTTGATAATTTTAAACTGCTATATTTGTCAGCATACAACTATATCCAGTGGGCGTTGTACCTAGAGGATTCCTTGATATCCATTTACGATAAACTTTGACCTCAATGATCTTGTTCTTGCCACCGGGTTTTAGGTCTGCAAATGAAACTGTTTGAGCCATCCTACATGAATACATATTAGTTATATCATTAATTTGAGCATAAACAATGAAATCAAAGGTTTACAGATGTAAGTATAATATTCTATACAATGTGCACAATATTGTTCTAAACTGAAACCACACCATCTAACAATCAAATTAAAACTCAAATCAAGTTCCAACAATTTAAAAAGTAACAAACTTAAAATAATATGGATTTGAAAATTATTCAATCTTTAATCATTATAACACGATGATCTTCAAATAGAACTCAAACTTCGCAACAAAGGCATACTGTCTGTGACTATCTATGAATCAAATTATCCACACAATTCAAATTTGTTGAGTAACAAACGATTATTAACACTAAATCCATCTGCAACTTCATTAAATTATAGTGAATTTAACTAACTTTAACAGTGATCTCAACTTTAAAAGGCCTAGCAGCACCAAATAAAATAATCACGCGTAATACAGTGAACAATAAAATAAAACTCAACGTAATCATTAGGGCTTGTAACCATCTAGTAAGTCTTTTCATCATCGTATATGCATCATACTTTCCTTCTTCAACATTGACATTACACTCATGCCAACCTTTGTTGTTCCTTTTCGGTTGACTTTTTGACTCAAATGTGACCGAAAATCCCCAAAACCCAACTCGGTGAGGATGTGAAAGCAATTCCACTGACTAAATTAAAAATAAATGTGCTATTAACCTATCAACTCCCGTATTATAAATCCTAAAGCAAACGATATACACACTACGATGATGTATGTTCGTTCGCAAACAAAAAGAGACGGTAACAAAATGCCCAAAAATAATGATAACAGAAGCAAATCAAAAAAGTAAAGACTGGATAGCAAAAAAATTAAAACGTAACTTTTGATGCTTAACGAATTGAGATTTGGAAAATGGAAGGAATTTAATGTAGCCAAACTTAAGCACATAACATCAACAATAATTCACGAACCTCGAATCTGCAAAAAATGAACGACATCCAATCAACAGCAACTTATAAAATTTATTACACCCGAAAGCCAAAAAAGCGGATGAAGAAAACCAACAGCAGCAACTAACAGAAAAACAAAGCACAATAGCAACGATGAAATCGCGCAGCAAATAAACGCAACTCACATATAGCAACAATCATAGATGCAAAAATCACAGGAGAAAGAAGCGGAGTGCAAGAGATGCAGTCTATCAAAACCATTTATAATTAATAAAAAAATTACTATATAACTGATACTTTAAATTGTAAAAAGACAACCTCATCAAAAATCGATTAAGGAAGCCCATTTATAATCCACTAACACAAACGTATGTAATTACACTAAAAATCAAATCGATTTATTAAAATAGGTCGTATACCTGATTCCTTCTATATATCTATATATCCTAGATAATATACGCACATTATTATCATATTCTGATTACTTAAGTCAAAATAACCACCTTCATAATAGTAACTTTTAGCAAAAGCGATAGAAACTACAGAACATACATCAAATATTGTAATTTATTTCTTATTTCAGCTTGCATCTCGTGATTATCCCCTGTCATGATACGTTTGTATCAAATTCCCATTAAACAATAAACACACATTCAAGTGTCAAATTACCTGTTACGTAAAAACACCAAAACCAACCACCGTAAATGACGACCAAATGCGTAGATGAAAATCAAACAAAAAACAACAAAGATCGGAAATCAGGAGATGGAGTACCGGTGATGCTTTTCTAACACACTTTGGTGAGACTGGTTATGCGATTGATTAAAGTTTATGTGTGTGTCCTCTTTTTCTATTTCCCCTGAATGTGTCTCAATCAATTGATTAAAATTAGACATCAAAATCATGCCTGTAGAAACTGTAGAAACTTTGTAGAAGAATCAAATTGAAAGGGTTTTGCAAATAATGATTTTGATCCAATGATAGTGGTTCTCAGTAGTTGGAATTTTGTGACCCTAGGGTTTTAGGAGGAAGTCTGGAGGGATTTTTTGCTTGGAGTGTTTAAACTGAGGAATTTAGGTTAAGGACCGCTTTTAATGTGTAAAATAGCGTTTTCTGAACTCAAACGACCAAAAAAGTGATAGAAACTACAGAACATACATCAAATATTGTAATTTATTTCTTATTTCAGCTTGCATCTCGTGATTATCCCCTGTCATGATACGTTTGTATCAAATTCCCATTAAACAATAAACACACATTCAAGTGGCAAATTACCTGTTACGTAAAAACACCAAAACCAACCACCGTAAATGACGACCAAATGCGTAGATGAAAATCAAACAAAAACCAACAAAGACCGAAAATCAGGAGATGGAGTACCGGTGATGCTTTTCTAACACACTTTGGTGAGACTGGTTATGCGATTGATTAAAGTTTATGTGTGTGTCCTCTTTTTCTATTTCCCCTGAATGTGTCTCAATCAATTGATTAAAATTAGACATCAAAATTATACCTGTAGAAACTGTACAAACTTTGTAGAAGAATCAAATTGAAAGGGTTTTGCAAATACTGATTTTGATCCGATGATAGTGGTTCTTAGTAGTTGGAATTTTGTGACCCTAGGGTTTTAGGAGGAAGTCTGGAGGGATTTTTTGCTTGGAGTGTTTAAACTGAGGAATTTAGGTTAAGGACCACTTATAGTGTGTAAAATAGCATTTTCTGAACTCAAACGACCAAAAAACTGGTGGCTAATAGTATATAAGGGTAATATTAATATTAATATTAATATTAATATTAATTACTAAATTATACTATCTCTTTTTCGCAGTTTATCAAATGAAATTATAATTAAGTATTTCTTGGGAGGTTTGACACTAAAATAAGCCTCATTGTCGGGTTTGAAGCCCATTTAGGCATTTACCACTCTCTAAAAATATGACGTCCACAAATTTTGTAAAGGGAAAAATGTAAATAACAAACATCACATTAGGAAATGACAACTCCCTAATGCAGTAAGAATGTCTCTCTATGGTCATCTTATTTCTCCCAACCCTCAAAATCTCTATTTTTTCCACCCTTATTCTGTAAAAATTGAAATACACAACTAAATTACAATGCTTATCACTCCTCTCACTCCTTCGTTTAAAATGCTGCCTTCTCAGGCAGATCTGAAAACTGAACCGCCGTCGTCGCTGATCTCGGCAACCAATCCGTCGGCCACGGTCTCTTATCTCCTCTGTCCAAACCTCTGCGGCCACTCATCTTCTTCACCCAAATCTTTTTTAAATCTGGTGGTATTTCTTTATAGATCTGGAATTTTTTTTAAAGATCCTTTTTTTGTAAGTGTTTATTTCTATTAATTTTTTTTTTGTGGTGATGGCCTGAAGTCGATGATCCTTGTGGTTATCTGTTCTTTTAAATTAGCGGCGGCCCACGGCGGTGGCGGGTGGTTGATGGTGTTGTTAATGATTTTTGTTTATTTTTATGTTCAGATTTAGTGGTGGTTGGAAGTAGTTGGTGATGATGACCAAAAATGGTGGTGAACGGTGTGTAGTGGTGGCGCTGTAGGGAGGTTGATGGTGGCAGTGGTAGCTAGCAGATGGTGGCGGCGGCGGTGGCCGGAGGTCTAGTGGTGGTGGTGGCAGTGGCAGTGGCAGGAGGTAGCGGTGGTTGGTGGCAGGAGGTAGTGGTGGTGGGGGTAAAAGCTGTAGTTAGTAAATAGAAGGTGTAAAAAGACGTAAGTACACCCGTGAACAGTAAAATGTGTCATGAGATTTGTATATTTTAAAATATAATATAATAATATAATTATAATATAATATAATAATATAATATAATAATATAATATAATATAATTTTTTAATCACTAGTTCTTACTTAAATTTTTGTAACTCACTAGGTTATATTTTGTGACCCCATTCATTAAGATTTCTAGCTTCACCCTTGGAGCTAGAGCGTGGTCTCCAGCGAGAGCAGTAGCGGAACCAACAATAACCTCAACCTCATGTGGCCACCACCAATTAACAGGATGGTACACCATCGGAAACCCACCGACTAATGATACGCATACTCGATTAGCTCATGTAGCGCATCAAACAGCATCACCGCATGTGCCATGCATGCCGCGCGCTGAAAGAATGAAGCGCTGAAGTCACAAATCTGGCGCAGATCCTACGCAAGCGCCAAAGTGACGTGTACGTGTCAGACGATGCTGTAGCTGGCAGATGGCATCTGGCAGACAAAAGTCAGGTCCGATAAAACACTTTTTGCTTTTGTCGGTTCAAGCTCACTCAAGGATGTACTATTTGCAGGCCATGATCGTTTTAGCATTATTATGTGGCAATAGAAGACAAAAAGAGTTTTTCTAAAAAAAATAAAAAAAAATGAAGACAAAAAGAGTACCCTATAAATAACGGACTAAATCCACAACACAAGGGGTTGAAGATCCATTCCATACACACACACACACATACACATACCATATCACTAACAGTAAGCGCCTACTACGTAGCGCCTCTCTACCCGTGCTACCGGACATATAGCATTCCACTAAACACTCTTGATATACAGGTAACGTTCTATGAACATAAACCCTACAACCCAGCGCGAGCCATCATTAACCGGACAACCCGTCGATGGTGGGACTATGTTTAACCACCATTAGAAGAAGGGGCACCTGTGGGAATATCTCTACTGACGAACCCCTGCTGAGATCCTCATCTCGTAAGGGGTTATTCACGGTACTCCGGGCCGGAGAGTTAAACCCAATTGACCCTTAAATCCCCCTTCTCTGATGTCAAGCATGGACCAAACCCGACCCGATTATTCTATGCTTGATCATTTGGCGCCATCCGTGGGACACACAAGTTAAAAGGTTTTGATTATATGTCCGCTAACAGCTTGCTTGTCTCCTTTTAATACAGTAATAGGTATCGAAATGACTGGCAAGCCAGAAGTACCCAAGCCTGTGCAAGCGCGGGCTACCTCGCCTACAGGATCAAAGCCCGCAGCCAAAGGACCTGCGGGAACCTCTTAGAACGTGCCACCAAGGGGCGCCCCAGTATCTCCCCTTGGTGCATCCACATCTCCTTTCAAGACGCCGGAAGCAATCAGGCCGATACCATGGGCCTCGAACACCACAAGTATGGGGTTCACCCCCGCTTACCCAGCGCCTGAAGCCACACGCAGTAGCCCAAGTCATGCAAGTAGTCCTGTCGGCCCACAAAGCGCGAGACCCTCACCCTCGCCACGACGTGACGCTTCCCCAACAACCCCAAGATCCAGTGCTACTACCTTTGCACAAGGGAGTTCATCTGTAGGAAGAGACACTCCCACCGAATCACCAGTTCGAACGCGCGAACAACGCGCTCTCAACCAAGCCAATCTAATCTACGCGTTAATGAACGCTGCGCTAGACTACATGGTGCATGAATTCGAACAGCCTGGGAAGGCTGAAGTCATGATCAAAAACCTATACGCAGGCATGAAAGGGGTGCCCGTTAAACCATCTTTCGAAGCTGCTGCCACCGTGAGAAGTTTGCAACACACATATTGAATCACGTCTCAAAACCATTACCTGTGATACCACTCACCTTGGGATACTACAATGGATTCTTAGATCCAGATAAATTTTTGCAAAAATATGAAGGGATAGCGCGAAACCAGCGCTGGGCGAATGAAACAAAATGTATTGAGTTTCCACCGCTGCTTGAAGGTGTGTGTAAGACCCAAATATTTATTGTACATAATGTATTTATGGTGTACGATGCGTGTATGAAGTGTACGAAGCATGTACGTGTTGCTTGCTCGAACGTCGAAGAAAACTGGACGTTGTCTGAGGTTACAAGGTGTGTATGTATCTTTTAAACCCCAAATAAAGTTTGAATTGATGTTTCAAAACCTTACCATTAGAAAGGAAATCTTATTACGTTTCCAACGATATTTGATTCATCGAAAATGGAGCTACGGTCAAAAAGTTATGGCCAAAACAAGTTACTGAAAACTGTTTTTCCTCGACTGTCAGCATCTGAAGGTTGGAGCGGCGCTCCGATTGCGTCTGATGCAATTTTCAGCATTTTAAAGGGTTTAAATGAGGGGTACTTTGGTCCTTTCACTTGGGGTCGGTTTGGGATCATTAAAACTGATCTAAAACTCAATTGGAGCTCATTCTCACCCACACAAAACACTCCCAACATATTCTAGTGAGAGAGGGTGATTTTAGTGTGAGAAAGCTTCGATCTAGGAAGAAGAAGCTCGGATCTCACCAAAGCTTGAGAGTTAAAGTTGTTCATCGCGTTCTTGGCTACGTTTTGGTAGTATTGGTAAGTTCTAACTCCAAATTTCATTTGTTAGATTTGATATTCAAGTTAGGGTTTGAGATTGTTAGTTGTAAAACCTATTTAGTTGATGAAGAGGGTTTATGGAAGCTTGCTATTTTGATATTTGGCGGGTTTTGGGTTGGTTAATGATTTAACCATGTTTAAGGCTTGTAAGTAGTGTGTAATCACCAGTGTTAGTGATTATGGAAGTGTTGGAACCACTTTAGGTGAATTTGGGTTGACTAATTTTGAAATGGGTCAAAATTAGGGTTTAGGTGTCAATTTGGGCAAGTTTGGTGTTTAACACTTACGATTGGGTTTAATTGGTGTAATAGGACCATTCTCACTGGTATTAGTGATTATTGGCTAGTTTGGGCGCGGTTTGAGCTTGGAAGTGCAATTGGGTCGAAATTGCACTAGTTGTCAATTTGGGTTGATTTGTAAATCCACCCTAATTGTGTTGTTTGTTATGTGATTAATGGAATAGGTACTTTCCATTGGAGTGTTGCGGATTATTCGGTGGCATTCTTCAAGGCGACAAGGTGAGTGTTAATATCCTATGTACATATACGATTGAGTGTTTGTTATGTATGTGTAGGATGGGTGCGGGTCGGGTGAAGTGATTCTCGGCTATAGAGCTCACTTCACATATACGTGGATTTGATGGACTTGTGTATAGGTCCAAGTGGCACGTTTGTGCGTTTTGGTTGACCACCTTTGGCGGGGTGCACATTTTGTGTGCACGTTATCACACGTGGTTGTGATGTGGATGATATAACCCCAATGGCGAAGGGTTTTGGATATTGAGAACTGAGTCATGTGTGGATGCGGATTCACGATGACACGTGTAGTTTCGGTCATCTTATTGAGTTGAGAAGTGAGTCACGTGTGGATGCGGATTCACGATGACGCGTGTAGTTCGGTCATCTTATTGAGGTAGTGATCTTGTGTGGTTGCGGATTCACTAAGGCTCGTGTAGTTCGGCCAACCTCGACGTGGTTGTGTTATTGAAGACAGTAGTCTCGTGTGTATGCGGATTTACTAAGGCTCGTGTAGTTCGGCCAATCTTCATTGTGGTATTTGGTTTTCGGTATTAGGTTAAGGGGTTAACCTTGGGCGTTTATATATTGTTTTATATATATTGTTGTATTGTTGTGATGTAGCTAACCCTCCGGGTGTAGCTCATTGGCGTTGTTCACATCGTCGTTGGTGAACTAACTTTATTGTTGATGTTGTTAGCTTGTTGCTTAGTGAACGTACGGTATGCTTAGTTTAGCTTGCCCTATACTTGGATGCTCCGGTATGCGCTATTTGATTATTTGTGTGGCGTGTCCATTTTATGCATATATATGTATGTAGTATATTCTCACTCACTAAGCGTTAGCTTACCCTCTCGTTGTTTACATTTTTATAGATCGCATGGAGACGATGGATCGGGTAAGCGTGGGGACTAGTGGACTTGCGTAGTTTTCTTTAAAGGATGTGCTTTTGGATCGATTAGGATTGGGTAGCGTATCCCCAATCACCATGCTCGGTCTTTATTTTGTATTAAAATCATGTGGTCGAACTTGTATTTTGTACTTAAAGGGTAATTTGGGCATATGTGAGCCCGGTGTCGTATAACTCATTTTATTATTGAAACGTGTTAGATTTAACTATTATTAAATGTTGTGAAAACCGTTTCGTCTAAAAGTGTCGGGGAGCGGGAGATCTTTTTGCGGGAAAACGAAATTTGGGACAGCAGGGATCGGAGCGGCGCGCCCCTATATGGAGCGGCGCGCCCCTATATGGAGCGGCGCTCCATTTGCCTGTAAACTTGATTTTTGAATAAATAAAAAAATGTATGCGTGTTTTGGTTGGATAACGGGTTGAGTTGTTACAGCGTGGCTCGAAAATGGTTTAACAACCTTCCAGCACCCGCTATCAGCTGTTATGATGATCTTCGAACGCATTTTCTGCTAAATTTCCACAACATACGCACTACACGGAGCACGTATGTGGAATGCCATGACATCAAACATGCACGAGAGGAGTCTTTGGGACAGTTCATTGACAGATACTGCCAAGAAGTAGCCAAAATCCCTAATTGCGCTGAATCGTTAAAGGTATCCGGCTTCATACACAGAATCTGCCGGGGACGCCACTTGACGTTGTGGCAAAGACTTTGAAAGCTGATAATGCTAAAAACGAACATATATTTCATAGCATTATCCCTCAAGAAAGACAAGCTTTTAGCTGCAATTGTTCTATTTACAAGTGATATTCGTTTAAATAATAAAAGGTGAAGACAAAAGACAGATTCGACGAATTGAAGATGCAAACGACCAAAAAGCTCAAAAGTACAAAATACAATCAAAGAGGTTCCAATTATTGATAAGAAACATCTAGAAATTACAAGAGTACAAGATTCAAAACGCAAAGTACAAGATATTAAATTGTACGCAAGGACGTTCGAAAATCCGGAACCGGGACATGAGTCAACTCTCAACGCTCGACGCAACGGACCGAAAGTTACAAATTAATTATGTATATAAATATAATATAATATATAATTAATTATATAAATTATATATTTATATTATATTTATATTATTAAAATCCGTCGACAAGTAAAGATCCAAATTGGAGTGAGCTGGAAATTCAAACTCCGCGACTCGCGGAGTTTGAAGGGGAAATTGACCGCGACTCGCGGAGCACTCAAATCCAAATATGCCTATAAAAGACAACGCATTTTGATCGTTTTAAATATCCATATATCAATCTCTCTATCTCACATACGATATATATATATATATATATATATATATATATATATATATATATATATATATATATATATATATATATATATATATATATATATATATATATATATATATATATATATATATATATATATATATATATATATATATATTTATATTTATATTATAATTTTAATTTTAATTTTAATTTCTAATAATAAGGGTATGTTAACGCATATTGTAAGGGTCTAAGTCGAAATTCTGTCCATGTAACGCTACGCTATTTTTAATCATTGTAAGTTATGTTCAACCCTTTTACATTAATGTCTCGTAGCTAAATTATTATTATGCTTATTTAAAACGAAGTAATCATGATGTTGGGCTAATTACTAAAATTGGGTAATTGGGCTTTGTACCATAATTGGAGTTTGGACAAAAGAACGACACTTGTGGAAATTAGTCTATGGGCTATTAATGGGCTTTATATTTGTTTAACTAAATGATAGTTTGTTAATTTTAATATAAAGATTTACAATTGGACGTCCCTATAAATAACCATATACACTCAATCAGACACGATGGGCGAAATATTTATATGTACGAATAATCGTTCATTTAACCGAACACGTGAATGGATTAATAGTCTATGGAATTATTAAAACAGGGGTGAAATTATGTACAAGGATACTTGGCATAATTGATAACAAAATATTAAAACCTTGTTACAGTTTAAGTCCCCAATTAGTTGGAATATTTGACTTCGGATATAAGGATAATTTGACGAGGATACTCGCACTTTATATTTATGACTGATGGACTGTTATGGACAAAAACCAGACGGGCATATTAAATAATCCAGGACAAAGGACAATTAACCCATGGGCATAAAACTAAAATCAACACGTCAAACATCATGATTACGGAAGTTTAAATAAGCATAATTCCTTTATTTTCATATTTAATTGCACTTCTAATTATCGCACTTTTATTTATTGTCATTGTATTTAATTGCACTTTTAATTATCGTACTTTTTAATTATCGCAAGTTTATTTTATCGCACTTTTAATTATCGCAATTTCATTATCGTTATTTATTTTACGCTTTAAATTAAGTCTTTTATTTATTTAATATTTTACATTAGGTTTTAACTGCGACTAAAGTTTTTAAAATCGACAAACCGGTCATTAAACTGTAAAAACCCCCTTTATAATAATAATATTACTTATATATATTTGTATTTTTATAAATTAAAACTAATATAGCGTTAAGCTTTGTTTAAAAGATTTTCCCTGTGGAACGAACCAGACTTACTAAAAACTACACTACTGTACGATTAGGTACACTGCCTATAAGTGTTGTAGCAAGGTTTAGGTATATCCATTCTATAAATAAATAAATATCTTGTGTAAAATTGTATCGTATTTAATAGTTTTTCCTAGTAAAATATAAGCTATTTCATATACACCTCTGCTAACATCAAGTATTTTTGGCGCCGCTGCCGGGGAATAAAATCTAGCTTAAAAGCCGGAAGCGCAACGCTAATATAAAAAAAAGATTTTTATTTTTAGTTTACTTTTATAAAAATACGTTTTTGTAAAAATACGTTTTAAATATTCGAAAATATAAAAAGAAAAACAAAAATATAAATATTTTTAAGAGTTTGTTAAATATTTAAGTTTTATAAAATTTCTGTATTTCTATTTTTATTTTAGTTTTTAAAACATAAGTTTTTATTTAATTTATATAAATATTTTATTTAATTATTAAAACAGAAAATATAAAACAGAAAAATATAAAAAAAATATAATAAAAACTGAACCTGTCAAATTTGAACCTGTTACACGTTGAACCTGCAATCTCCGCGACTTGCGGGGGTTTTGAACTGGGTTCACCTCGACTCGCGGAGCCTCCCAGACAGGTCATACAGAAACCCTAGTAAGCATTAATTACAGAGTATTTATTATTATTATTATTATTATTATTATTAATTAGGGTTAATTAGTTTAATATTTAATTTAAGTTTCAATTTAATTAGTAATAATTAATTATAATTATTTTATTTATATATAAAAATTAATACTTTTATAATATAAATATATAAAAATAATATTTTTATAAAATTAAATAATTTTATCAATTTTAATCTTATTTTTATTCTTGTATTTTTTTAATCGTTTATTCATAATTTTTGTATTTTTATCATTCGTATTTAGTTTTAAGTCATAATTTTTGCCATAGTTATTTTTTTTTTCTAGATTTTTAGGCTTTGCCGTAAAATCCCTTAAGTGCTTTCTCTTTAGACTAAGATTTAGGTGCTTTAGAATTTTGCGACGCCTATCTAAGTTTTAGTATTTTTTTTTAAGATATTGCCATTTGGGATATAGTTTTACTTGTAAGCTTTAATATTTTTGGACGCAACTTTTAATTTTTAGTTTTTAAGTTCATTTTTAAGTTTCGACGCGCTATTTTCTTATTTTAATTTTTCGACACCTTTTACCTATGTATCAATTATCACTTCAATTAGTAATCTCAATTTGCAATTTTAATTTTAAGTTAGTGATAATAATAAGTTTGGGATAGTCGAGTGTTTTAAAGTTTTATAAGTCGCTCTTTTTCTTTCTTATTTCTCCAATTTTAATACCGACGCACTCTTTTTCTTTCTTATTTCTCGCAATTCTAGTTTTAGGACTTAGAATTTTCTCTATTTCTTATCTAATATTTCTTTAAATTACGAAAATTTATTTTAAGTGATTAAATTGATAGACGTCAAAATTTTCTGGTTCGTAGTAATAGTTGGATTTGTACGTGAACCGGGTTATTGGAGCCAAACAGTACTCAATTATATTGAGACCAAACGAATCCTGCCCCTCTGCTGCATCTTTTGGCTATTCGAAACGTGGGCCAAATCAGAAAAGTCTATTAATTGGATAACTTATATAATTTTTCTTTCCTTTTAAAAACTAATAGGATATTCAGTGAATGCACCGAGCAAGACGTTCACCACCTTTTGTACGTTCACCACCTGTAACCAGATCAAGACATCTAGCAAATATTGTCGCCGTTGATTTTTCTTTAGAATCGTCATCCAGTCGACCAAGTACTCCAATTCAAATTTCCGATAATCCATTTTTTGAACCCGACCTCACAATTGAGAATCCGGAGAATATTCAGGGACGATTCATAGATCCTGAACCATTAATCTTTCCTCCGGAACCACCAATCATTCAAACAGAGATTGTTGAGGAACGAACCATTAAATCAGAATCCTCTAGTGATTCAGATTCAACAAATTCAATCATGGAAAATCTGGAACCTTTAAGTATGGAAGACCGAATGAGAGCTAAACGCACTGGCCAAGGTCACGCAATTACTCATCCTGACATTAATGCGCCAGATTATGAAATCAAAGGACAAATTCTACATATGGTGACTAATCAATGCCAATTTAGTGGTGCGCCGAAGGAAGATCCAAATGAACTTTATTAGGATCTGCACACTATTTAAAATAAGAGAAGTGGAGGATGAACAGATATATCTCATGTTATTTCCCTGAACTTTAAAGGGAGAAGCCAAAGATTGGTTGGAATCGTTACCTGAAGGGGCGATTGATACATGGGATGTTTTAGTTGAAAAATTTCTTAAACAATTCTTTCCGGCATCTAAAGCCGTAAGACTTCAAGGAGAAATTGTTACATTCACACAGAAACCAAATGAAACTCTATATGAGGCATGGACCAGATTTGGAAAGTTATTGAGAGGATGTCCGCAACATGGTTTAGACACTTGTCAAATAGTACAAATATTCTACCAAGGATGCGACATCACTACAAGGAAAGACATCGATATTGCAGCTGGTGGTTCTATTATGAAGAAAACTGAAACTGATGCTTACAAAATTATTGACAACACTGCTTCCCACTCGCATGAGTGGCACCAAGAAAAAGATATCGTTAGATCATCTAAAGCAGCTAGAGCCGATTCTAGCCATGACTTAGATTCCATTTCCGCAAAGATAGATGCTATCGAGAGACGAATGGAAAAGATGACTAAGGATATACACTCAATACGAATTAGTTGTGAGCAGTGTGGAGGACCACATTTGACAAAAGATTGTCTCAGTATTGAACTAACAATGGAACAAAGAGAGAATATTTCATACATAAACCAAAGGCCTGGAAATAATTATCAGAATAATTATCAACCGCCAAGACCGATTTACAATCAAAACCAAAATTATAATCGAAATATTCCATACAACAACCAACAAGGTCCAAGTAATCAACAAGTATCTAACAATACTTACAACCATCAAAGACCTAATTTTCAAAACAAACCACCACAAACCGATGATAAAAAGCCGAATTTAGAAGATATGATGACGAAGCTAGTTGAAACTCAAACGCAGTTTTTCACATCTCAGAAACAAACTAATGAACAAAATGCTCAAGCATTTAGAAATCAACAAGCTTCTATTCAAAATTTGGAACAAGAAGTAAGTAACCTAGCAAGGTTAATAGGTGAAAGAAAACCGGGAAGTTTACCTAGTGATACAAATGCTAAACCCTGGAATGAAACAGCTAAAGCCATTACCACAAGAAGTGGTACAACACTTAAAACACCTGAAATACCTGTAATTTCTGATGAAGCTATTCCTACTCCACAAGAACCACAACCTGAACAAGATAAGGAAAAAGAACCGGTAGTTGAAAAGGTTAATGAAGATAACACAGTTAAGGCTAAACCTTATGTTAAACCATACCAACCACCACTTTCTTACCCGAGTAAAATGAAAAAAGAGAGACTTGAAGCCGAGCAATCCAAATTCTTGGATATGTTTAAACAGATAAATGTAAATCTTCCTTTCATTGATGTGATTTCAGGAATACCTAGATATGCTAAATTTCTGAAAGATCTAATCACAAATAGAAAGAAAATGGAAGAACTCTCGGCCGTTACTATGAATGCTAATTGTTCCGCAGTGCTGTTGAATAAGATACTAGAAAAATTATCTGATCCAGGAAGTTTCACAATTCCATGTTTTCTGGGTAGTCTTAGTTCAATAGAAGCATTGGCAGACTTAGGTGCTAGTATAAATTTAATGCCATATTCACTATACACTAAACTAGACCTTGGAGAATTAAAACCAACAAGAATAAGTATACAACTAGCCGATCGATCAATAAAATATCCTAGAGGGATAATGGAGAACATGCTAGTTAAAGTTGGTACTTTAGTATTTCCAGTAGATTTTGTTGTTCTGGACATGGAAGAAGGTTCTCAAGTTCCTCTCATATTAGGAAGACCATTCTTAAACACGGCTAAAGCAATGATAGACGTGTTTGGTAAGAAACTGACCCTAAGTATAGAGGACGAGAGTGTTACCTTTTCAGTTGATAGAGCAATGCAACAACCGCAATCTGCAGATGATACATGTTATTATATTCAAACTATAGAATCACATGCAGAATTGTTAGAAGAATTTCCAGAATTACAAGGAACAGGAGAATGCTCTTTAGTAGAAGGTACTGAACCAATTGATGAAACTGAAATGTTAGCTACACTAATGGCTAATGGATATGAACCAACAATAGAAGAAATTCAAATGCTGAAAGAAGAAGACAGATATCGATATAAATCATCGATAGAAGAACCACCAACATTAGAGTTAAAGCCACTTCCAAACCATTTGGAATATGCTTATTTACATGGTGAATCTGAATTACCTGTAATAATATCGTCTTCTCTTACTGAAAATGAGAAATCACAACTCATTTCTGTGTTGAAAGCTCATAAACCAGCCATTGCATAGAAGATTCATGATATTAAAGGAATAAGTCCTTCGTATTGTACACATAAAATCCTTATGGAAGAAGGTCATAAAACGTATGTGCAACGCCAACGAAGACTAAATCCTAATATGCAAGATGTAGTTAAGAAAGAAATTATTAAACTGCTAGATGCAGGTTTAATTTATCCAATTTCTGATAGTCCATTTGTAAGCCCAGTTCAATGCGTGCCTAAGAAGGGTGGCATGACTGTCATTACAAATGAGAAAAATGAGCTTATTTCTACTAGGACTGTAACATGATGGCGTGTATGTATTGATTATAGAAAATTAAATGACGCCACCAGAAAAGATCACTTTCCCTTACCTTTCATTGATCAAATGTTGGAAAGATTAGCGTGAAATAGTTACTATTGTTTTCTTGATGGATTTTCCGGATATTTTCAAATTCCAATAGCACCCGAGGACCAAGAGAAAACCACATTCACGTGCCCTTATGGTACTTTTGCTTACAAACGCATGCCATTTGGACTTTGCAACGCCCCTGCAACCTTTCAAAGGTGCATGATGGCGATTTTTCACGACATGATAGAAGAATGCATGGAAGTTTTCATGGATGACTTTTCAGTTTTCGGTGATACATTTGAAACATGTCTAGCTAATCTTGAACGAATGCTTATTAGATGCGAACAATCAAATCTAGTTCTTAATTGGGAGAAATTCCATTTCATGGTTAAAGAAGGCATCGTTCTTGGTTATAAAATTTCAAAGGAAGGAATTGAAGTGGATAGAGCTAAAGTAGATGTAATTGCTAAACTTTCACATCCCACCAATGTTAGAGGAGTTAGGAGTTTTCTAGGGCATGCCGGTTTTTACCGACATTTCATAAAAGATTTCTCTAAAATTGCCACTCCTATGAATAAACTCCTAGAAAAGGATGCTCCATTCATCTTTTCAGATGAATGCATCAAATCTTTTAATATTCTTAAATAGAAACTCACTAATGCGCCGATCATGATAACACCAAATTGGAATCTACCGTTTGAACTAATGTGCGATGCAAGTGATTTTGCAATGGGAGCTGTTTTAGGACAAAGGATTGAAAAACGATTTCAACCTATATATTATGCTAGTAAGACGTTACAAGGAGCACAAACAAATTACACAACTACTGAAAAAGAACTCCTTGCTATTGTCTTTGCTTTTGACAAATTTCGATCATATCTCGTTCTAGCTAAAACGGTGGTCTATACCGACCATTCTGCTCTTAGATACCTATTTTCGAAACAAGATGCCAAACCAAGATTAATCTGTTGGATCTTACTCTTACAAGAGTTTGATATTGAAATCCGAGATAAAAAAAGAGCAGAAAATCTCGCAGCCGGTCATCTTTCTCGTCTTGAAAATCCTGAATTAGAAGTTCTAAATGAATCGGCCATACAAGACAACTTTCCTGATGAATATCTATTAAAGATAGATTATAATGAAATTCCATGGTTTGCAGACTATGCAAACTACTTAGTATGTGGATTCCTTGAAAAAGGATTATCGTACCAAAAACGAAAGAAATTCTTCAGTGATATAAAACACTATTTCTGGGAAGATCCACATTTGTTTAAAAGTTATCCCGATGGAATAATACGCCGATGTGTATTCGGAGATGAAGCTAGTAAAATTTTAAACCATTGTCACACAGGACCAACAGGAGGGCATTATGGGCCTCAACTCACAGCAAGAAAAGTTTATGATGCTGGATTCTATTGCCATACAATTTACAAAGACGCACACCTTCTTTGCAAATCCTGTGATGCTTGTCAAAGGGCCGGAAAAATAAGTCAACGTGATGAAATGCCACAAAATGTCATTCAAGTATGTGAAGTATTTGACATTTGGGGTATTGACTTTATGGGTCCATTTCCAAAATCTCATAATAATCTATATATTCTCGTAGCCATTGATTATGTATCTAAATGGGCGGAAGCACAAGCTCTCCCAACGAACGATGCACGAGTTGTAGTCAACTTTTTAAAACGTCCTTTTACAAGGTTTGGAACACCGAAAGCTTTAATAAGTGATCGGGGTACTCATTTCTGTAATAATCAACTTGAGAAAATTCTTAAAAGATATGGAGTAACTCATAAAATCTCCACCGCTTATCATCCACAGACGAGTGGACAAGTTGAAAATACCAACCGAGCTTTAAAACGTATTCTAGAAAAAACCGTATGATTAAATCCGAAGGAATGGTCCATTAAGTTGGAGGATGCACTCTGGGCTTTTAGAACAGCTTACAAAACTCCAATTGGAACCACACCTTTTAAACTCGTTTACAGAAAAGCATGTCATCTTCCAGTAGAAATTGAACACAAAGCATTTTGGGCTTTGAAGACATGTAATCTTGATTTACATGAAGCTGGACGTCTACGATTAAGTCAATTAAACAAATTAGAAGAATTAAGACATGAAGCATACAAAAATTCGTTAGTCTATAAGGAAAGAACGAAGAAATGGCATGATAAAAGAATCAGAAGTTCAAAAGAATTTAAAGAAGGAGACAGAGTTCTTCTTTTCAATTCACGATTCAAGCTATTTCCTGGAAAATTGAAATCAAGATGGTCTGGACCATTCATAGTCAAAAGAGTTTTCCCATACGGAATGATAGAATTAATAAATTCAAATGGGATTGAATTTAAAGTTAATGGTCACAGAGTTAAACACTACATAGATAGTCCGATGGAAGTCGACAACGAAGTTAATCACAATTTCGATACCACAGCTAACTATGTATGGGGAGAATCAAGTCTTTAAAGGATAATATGTATTTCTGTTAGAGTTAGATTTTCTGTTTTCGTGTAGTTCTCGAAAATGGAACCCGAATGGTCTTTCCCTAGCAGACCCTAAAGAACTAGTCTTCTCCCCCATTCTGAATTTTTATTTTTTTAGGTTTTACGAAATGAAGACTTCTTGTGAACTAAACCATGGTCTAATGCTACACGCTTTGATCACTAAACGTAATAATGACACACTTTCGAGTGAACTGGTATCAGTAATCAGAGAAAAATTGGACGGAGTAAGAAAAGAATCCAGATGCGAAGATAATAAGTTACAATTTGGTAAAGGAAAATCAAAATCCGCAGCGAAAAGAAGAGCACGACACCTTGAAAAATGTCATAAATGCGGAAAATGGTCACACGAAGGTAAATGTTCAAATAATCAAACCTATTCAAACACCGAATTTGTTACTTTATGCAGAGATGGACCGTTCATATGTTTAGAAGAAAAAACACTGAATGCTCGAGGTTACGCCTATGTAGCCATGGAAAATCAATTAGTCCGACTATCTTATGAGTAGGCTAGAGCATATCACTAAGAAATCTATCTCACAGGTAAGTCTGTACAGTTTTTATTTTTATTTTTATTTTTAACCTTTTGATAATAAACGCTAATTTGTTCGCTATAAAGTATTAAATTGGTATTCGATGAAATTAGGTCTTGCGACCGAAATTATTGATATCATTCAAAAATTTATTACATCACTGCGAAATTTAACGTTTATTCTTAAGGTATAAATATCTTTAATCAATCAACCCAAAATATTTCAAAAATTCGTCATGAGTTAAATTAGGTCATGGAACCGAAATTACTTTACCGAAAAGAGGGTCGTATATTTTTGATAATATTTGATTGATTAAAGTGGAATAAAAGCGAAAAAGATTTTTAATTTTATTTTTACCATGTTTTTTTAATTAATATATAAATATTAATTTAATATTGTAAACTTATTTAAAATTGTAAATATTTGAAAAATTAATATAAGTTTGTATGTATAAAAACAAAAATATAATTTAAGTTTGGTGTGAATTTTTAAAATATGAATTTTTAATTTTATGCATTTTAAATTTAAGTTTGGTGTGAATTTTAAAAACAAAAATTTACTTTATTTTCCTAAGTTAAAAATATGATTTTTAAAAATTCGTCGTAAGTTGAAGACTAGGTCGTTGAACCGAAATTTCTTTACCCGAGGGAGGGACGAGAACTTTTATTATCATTATTTTTAATCTTATTGAATTAAAGTATGCCAAAAACATAAAAAAAAAACCCAAAAATCTTTGCTTTTAAAACCGCACTTTAAATTGACAAATTTTAAAATTTTGTCGAGGGACGGACTAGGACATCGTTCCGAAACGACCTCGTCCTAAATAAAAAGGGAAACAAAATTTTAAAATTAATTAATTAATTAATTATTTTATAAGTTAAGATTTTTATAAAAAAAAATAAAAAAATAATACAAACACCGCGACTCGCGGAGTTTGTAATGGGTAAATACCGCGACTAGCGGAGCATCAAAATTCCAGAAAAATATATATAAACTGATCGAACAGATCAGTATCCACACCCACACCCCAAAATATTGCGAAAATAAACCAAAAAACACACACAAATCCGAATTTTTTTTCACCATTTTTCATCAAATCTTTCATAAAATCATGTTGAGAAGGATGATATCAAGGAATTACTCAAGGAAAACGGTAATGTCTTCATCAAAACACCCATTTAATTCGAAAATTAGTGTTCTTGAACAAATTTATACCCAATTCGATTTTGATGCTTTTTAGTGTAATTATGCTTAAATTGCTTATATATTATGCTTGTATAACCTAGATTGATGCTATTTAACATGATTAGAAGCCTTAAACTTCAAATTTTGAGTAATCTAGGGTTTGTGTTCTTGAGCAATTTGGGGCTTTTTGATATAAACAGGTTATGGCCGATTTTTGTCATGAATTATAGCTAAATTAAGTAGTGTAACATGTTTAGGTAGTTAAATGATCTAAACTTTGAGCTTAAACATGATTTTTGAGAATTAAAGTGGACTTTTTCAAGTCTAAAATTCATGAACTTGATTTTTGAGAGATAATGCCATTTGAAACTTGTTTAATTGCTAATAATGATTATTTTGACATGTTATTTGAGTTGAATGCTTATGAACTTGGCGAACATTTTCGTATATGCTTATTTGAAAAAGTGTAGATTTGATAAAAATATGAAAATGAACATAAGTTTGATATAAATTGAACATGTCATTGTAATTATTTTGATTGATGATTTTGCTGACACTAATGCATATTTGGATGCACAAAAATTGTGTTTGATGTGTTTTGCAGACTGAAAGGGATGAATCTTCATCCCAAGCTCGCATTGCTCCTCCTGAGAATGCGGAACAACAGGATGTTGATAACTATTACAAACAAGATATACCTAATCCAGTTATGACATTTTCAGATATGCACGTGGAAGATTTGCACCCGAACTTGAGATTAGACAGACGTTGGATAGATTATCCAAATTACCAAAGGGGATTGCACACTCTTCATTCTAAAGCTGTTGAAGTACCTAGGGTAATAGAATGGGAACCATTAGAGGTAGTGGAATTGGCCGAGCCAATCAGGGAATTATTTACTCAAAGGTATGGTAATTCTACTTTTAGTGATTGGGTACGTTTATTCAACATGCGTAGACCTGTATATAAAGTATGGTGTAAAGAATTATTGTGTAGTATAGAAATAAATGATCGGGTAGCTACTTTAACCGATCGAACTTTTATTAGATTTTTGTTAGGAGGTTCGATGTGCCACATGTCTCTACTAGACATGGCTCGGGCCTTACGTATATATACGCCTGAGGAGCTAGCATCTGCCGATTGCCAAGGGTTGATATTAAATGGTAGGAAGATTGATGAAAATTTTGATACGCATGGTGTATGGAGTCAAATGACTAGCCATCACTGATTTAAAGGGGAAAATACTCTTATACGGATATAGATAGAGCTGAGTTAAGAGTAATTCACAGGTTTCTAGCGAACTCGATTACACAGCGAGGTAAAAATAAGGAAAAGGTAAATGATCAAGATTTATTTTACCACATGTGTGTTCGAGACCTACAAAGCGCTGTAAGTATACCTTATTGTGTGGGTTATTATTTATCAGCTATGGTTAGGGGGATGAGACCGCACAGTATAATAGGAGGTGGTATATATATTACATTAATTGCTGAGTATCTCGATGTGGATATAAGTCGGGGGGATTATTAATCGAAGAACCAGAACCCCACGATACAATTGGTTTAAATGTATATCATGGTGCTAAGGTTTTGAAGAGGCGAAATAACACCACAATACCATATAATGGAAGACATCAACAGGTTGAAAGAAATCAACAGCCATGTAATGTGGGAGGGGGAAATGAAATGACAGAAATGCAAAGGGTTATAGCTTCACAAGAGTATGAAAATGCTAGACATCGAGCATTTGAAGATTGGCAAGTTCATCAAAACCACATCATAGCTCATTGCCAACCTGTAGGTAGAAACTATATTCCTACTCCAAAGCCCATATTTCCTCCCTGGTCTATAGAAATCCAACCACCGTATCCTACTTATAATCCAGCTGAAGCATTTTATAACACATACGGTTATGCATGGAACCCCTACTGGTATCAGTATCAACCCTAGTTTATTTAGTTTTATTTATTTTATTTTTGTAATGTTACTACATTTAACACTTATATTGATATTGTAATAGTTTTTATAATTTTCTAACTTTTATTATTAGATTTTAATAATTTTTGAATGTGGGGTAATATACCAAACTTCAAAAATATGTATATATGTTGGCAGTTTATCTTATGTACACAACAGGGTAAAACAACGCATTTTCAAAGACTGGCATTAAGTTCAGCAGAAGTAACTAATTTTGACGACAAGATGCAAAATATATGTGAAATAACAACAAGACGGAATGAACAAATGATGTGCACCATTTATCATTCAACACAAACAACAATATGTTTGGAAACTTTGGTAAAATTTAATCATTTTTCTACGCTAATCACCCTCAATAATTTAAATTGTTACTGATTTCTTGCAAATGAGGGCATTGCAAGATCTTAAGTGTGGGAAGGGGTTAAAATCTTTCGGATTTTAAAATTTTTTTTATTTAAACACTTGGTTACCATTAAAAATACTAGTAACGCAGTAGTTGTATTAGAATCTAGTGCTCTCTGATAACAAAGAACAGCCCTAGTCTTATATACTGACTACCCAATTCTAGTAAAATTTTTTAAAATTTTCAATTAAATGAACTCAAAATCATGTTTATACATATTTATGAACGATAAAACTAGGTATTAACACCGAAATTATTGTTACCTCGGAAAGGACATAAATTGAGAAACAAACCAAAATGTTAGAATTCATTTAAAATGGAATAGAGGACAATAAAAAGGCAAATAAAAGAAAATGAAAGGCAAGTGTGGGAAAATTTACCAAGTTATTTTAAACATATGTCACATATTTCTGTAACAAATAATTGAAGATACTTTTGCTATGGACTAAACTAAACAGTTTTACCCGATTTACTGTAAAAAAAAAGATGGATCTACACGATGAATCAATTCCATCATTTAAAGGAAGTAAAGTCTTCCGAAAAAGAAACGCGCTTCTTGATTTAGGTCAAGAAGTTGTCGTTCAGACCAGCTGTAGGTTGACGAAAAATCTAGAAAAGTCATCACTAAAATCAGCAGGAAATCCACGGACCTCAGCATCAAACAGGGTCGCCAGTTGGTCAGATTTATCCTAACCATGAGAGGATCTGTCTTGTAAAATGGGGAGGACGCCGTGTAAATTAGCTGGATAAGACTAATGAATCAGATCCCCAGAAAGGATAATCTCCTTTAAAGTTCAAAATTCAGCTTTTAAGACTGATATTACTCAATCCTAGAGATTGACTTTAAAGATTGAGAATTACAAACTCATGGAATTCGATTATATCTAAACTCGAGCTTGAACGAGAAAATATTTTGATCAAAATTACAAACCGAATTGTTTTCTGAAAACCCATTTTCAATGCGTTCATTACCATTGAACGTAAAATCCTAGGAATTCACCTGGAATTCTTTAGGTCACCTGAACCAAATCGGGTGTCAACCGTAAGAACGGTGGTTGCATAGCATGGTCAAAGACAGGACCTTGTGCCAGACCAAAAAATCATAGGATGATCTTTACTATTGCTCCTACCAAGGATAGTACTAGCATCCGACACGTTATAGACCATAATCATCTGCATGTCACGGGGCATTGCCTTGACAGTTTCTTGTTCATCGCATTCCTTTACAACCGGACGGTTGTTTACCGAAAGGTAATATACGGAACAAGTAAACTGGATGTGTGCTTTCCGATACAGGGATAGCAGTGGATTACACGAGCCTAAAAGTTTTAGCCAAAATATTGATCCACAAATATATTTTGCAACACCGATGGTGGATCAAATCAGAAAACTTGTCTAGGGTAAAATCTAGCATGAATTTTTAAAAGATCAAATGTTTTCATAAAGATTCAATTTCCTAAAGGATCTAAATTTTTATAGTCATGTGAGACTGTAAACCACATCGTTACTATCATTGTTCATACCGCCGTATTGAAATCACTGATGTACAAAGTGTGAAGAATAAAGAAGTGATTCAAGTATTTTTATTTCAACACTATATTGCTTGAGGACAAGCAACGCTTAAGTGTGGGAATATTTGATAATGCTAAAAACGAACACATATTTCATAGCATTATCCCTCAAGAAAGACAAGCTTTTAGTTGCAATTGTTCTATTTACAAGTGATATTCGTTTAAATAATAAAAGGTGAAGACAAAAGACAGATTCGACGAATTGAAGACGCAAACGACCAAAAAGCTCAAAAGTACAAAATACAATCAAAGAGGTTCCAATTATTGATAAGAAACGTCTGGAAATTACAAGAGTACAAGATTCAAAACGCAAAGTACAAGATATTAAATTGTACGCAAGGACGTTCGAAAATCCGGAACCGGGACATGAGTCAACTCTCAACGCTCGACGCAACGGACCGAAGGTTACAAATTAATTATGTATATAAATATAATATAATATATAATTAATTATATAAATTATATATTTATATTATATTTATATTATTAAAATCCGTCGGCAAGTAAAGATACAAATTGGAGTGAGCTGGAAATTCAAACTCCGCGACTCGCGGAGTTTGAAGGGGAAATTGACCGCGACTCGCGGAGCACTCAAATCCAAATCTGCCTATAAAAGGCAACGCATTTTGATCGTTTTAAATATCCATATATCAATCTCTCTATCTCACATACGATATATATATATATATATATATATATATATATATATATATATATATATATATATATATATTATAATTTTAATTTTAATTTTAATTTCTAATAATAAGGGTATGTTAGCGCATATTGTAAGGGTGTAAGTCGAAATTCTGTCCGTGTAACGCTACGCTATTTTTAATCATTGTAAGTTATGTTCAACCTTTTTACATTAATGTCTCGTAGCTAAATTATTATTATGCTTATTTAAAACGAAGTAATCATGATGTTGGGCTAATTACTAAAATTGGGTAATTGGGCTTTGTACCATAATTGGGGTTTGGACAAAAGAACGACACTTGTGGAAATTAGACTATGGGCTATTAATGGGCTTTATATTTGTTTAACTAAATGATAGTTTGTTAATTTTAATATAAAGATTTACAATTAGACGTCCCTATAAATAACCATATACACTCAATCGGACACGATGGGCGGGATATTTATATGTACGAATAATCGTTCATTTAACCGGACACGGGAATGGATTAATAGTCTATGGAATTATTAAAACAGGGGTGAAATTATGTACAAGGATACTTGGCATAATTGATAACAAAGTATTAAAACCTTGTTACAGTTTAAGTCCCCAATTAGTTGGAATATTTGACTTCGGATATAAGGATAATTTGACGAGGATACTCGCACTTTATATTTATGACTGATGGACTGTTATGGACAAAAACCAGACGGGCATATTAAATAATCATGGACAAAGGACAATTAACCCATGGGCATAAAACTAAAATCAACACGTCAAACATCATGATTACGGAAGTTTAAATAAGCATAATTCCTTTATTTTCATATTTAATTGCACTTCTAATTATCGCACTTTTATTTATTGTCATTGTATTTAATTGCACTTTTAATTATCGTACTTTTTAATTATCGCAAGTTTATTTTATCGCACTTTTAATTATCGCAATTTCATTATCGTTATTTATTTTACGCTTTAAATTAAGTCTTTTATTTATTTAATATTTTACATTAGGTTTTAACTGCGACTAAAGTTTTTAAAATCGACAAACCGGTCATTAAACTGTAAAAACCCCCTTTATAATAATAATATTACTTATATATATTTGTATTTTTATAAATTAAAACTAATATAGCGTTAAGCTTTGTTTAAAAGATTTTCCCTGTGGAACGAACCGGACTTACTAAAAACTACACTACTGTACGATTAGGTACACTGCCTATAAGTGTTGTAGCAAGGTTTAGGTATATCCATTCTATAAATAAATAAATATCTTGTGTAAAATTGTATCGTATTTAATAGTTTTTCCTAGTAAAATATAAGCTATTTCATATACACCTCTGCTAACATCAGAAGCGCCCACCAGAAACGCTAGCGGAGACCATCATAGAAGCGCACGAACACATGGGAGCTGAAGAAGATACCACCAGGTATTCGGGCTACTGTGGTTCGGGAAATGGCCGGCGCGACGGCTACGATTCACCAAGGGGTGGTCACCAGTCAGGCGGTTTCGGAAAAAGTCAGCACGACTCCAGCCCATACCGCTACCATGTTAGCAACCATCACTGTGATAGGAAACACCAACGAAGCCATCAAGGGAACAACAAAAACAACAATCAGTAACACCACCGAAACAGGGACAATGACACACGGGAAAACAAGCAGGCGCTAATCAGGACTCTTAAGAAAAGCCTAAAAGAGATATATGTGACGGAGCCCATCTCCAAAACGTTACAGAAACCAGCACGCATGTCTAAATACGCGCGGCGTGACAAATCTAAGTTCTGTGACTTCCACGATGATTTTGGACATGAGACCAATCGTTGCAAAGCGTTGGTTGATAAAGTGGTTGTTTGCCTCAAGCGTGTAGAATTGAAGGATTTGAAGCCGGCGAAGTAGGAATTCGGCGCGTACAAGAAAGAGAATGATGGTACTGAAAAGGACAAGGTTATCTATGTTTTTTCATTGCAGAAATGGAAAGAGATCGAGAAGGAGCCGCTGCTGCCGTACGAAACTCTTAAGGCGCACCTTCCGAGCGAACCCCTATATGAAAGAAAATGCGCCCCATTAATCGTGCAGGGATACTTACCGAAGTGCGGCTAGTACATCAACAATATTCTCATCGACACCGGCAGCTGCGTCAATGTTATGTTCTTCCACTGCTTTAAAGACCTGTCCTACAAAATGAAGAGCAACATAAGGGAAGTGAAGCAACAGTTCAGGGGAATAAGTGGGGACCCCACTTGGTCAAAAGGGATACTCGGAGCAGCATTGATTTTGCAGGACGATCATGATCGGGAGAGGGAGCACACGTTGGTCGTTGACTTCAAAGTGATACGCGCTGAATCGGAATATGATGCTATCCTTGGACAACCGGCGCTGTCACATTTTTCCATCACCACCAACATTTCTCAAGGCATCATAGTGCTATCTACCTCACTAGGGAAAGACATGCTCAAGTGCAAGTAACAGCGGAGGACTACCAACTTCAGCAGGTACACATGTGCACATATAACTAACTGCATTGAAAGTTAAAACTACAAATCATGCGCGGTCACACAAAGGAAAAATCTTTACTTAAATACTTAACCGAATGGAATGCCATAAACGCGTAACCAGTCTGCGCGCTTACCGCATTAAAACGATCACAATCTTACATAATCCGAAACATATGACGCATATTAGAGTGCACCTAGCACATATACTCGCGCATTCGTTGATTTTGTAACACAATTTGACTGGTATTCACAGATACGAATTATTCAAGCCGCTGCGAAGGAGAAGAAAGATGGGGGCAGCTCTTCAGGAGCTGCAAATGATGAGGGAGACGAGATCGCCGGCGTTGACTATGAGTACGAAGAACATAAGGATCAGAAGCTGAGGGAGAGGGCGTGCAAGTACAGTTATGATCAGGTTGGCTATTCTTACGTCTATTATTGAAATATTTGGACGTTTCTATGCGCATCTTGTCTAGCGCAAATTTTAAGTCTGTACTGATACGACAATGTTCTTAAGCGCTTTACGCGCAAATTTAGCTACGTTTAATTATTGTCTCCAAGTTATTGTCTGCTAAAATCTTTGTGCCATTATATGTAAAGTAGTTCTATAACTTGAAAACGGTGCACACAATCTTTTAGGCAGCGCACTCCTGCCTTTGAAGGGTTGCCTTCTCCGGCACCCGTGCGGCCGAATCTTGTTTGGCGACTGATGTTAAGCGAGGTGTATATAAAATAGTTATTAATTTTAGCAGAAAACACTATTAAATACGATACAATTTTACACAAGATATTTATTTATTTATAGAATGGATATACTTAAACCTTGCTACAACACTTATAGGCAGTGTACCTAATCGTACAGTAGTGTAGTTTTTAGTAAGTCCGGTTCGTTCCACAGGGAAATCTTTAAACAAAGCTCAACGCTATATTAGTTTACTTTTATAAAAATACAAATATATATATTAGTAATATTATTATTATAAAGGGGGGTTTTTACCGTTTAATGACCGGTTTGTCGATTTTAAGACTTTAGTCGCAGTTAAAACCTAATGTAAAATATAAAATAAATACAAGACTTAAATTAAAGCGTAAAGTAAATAACGATAATGAAATTGCGAATAATAAAAGTGCGATAAAATAAACTTACGATAATTAAAAAGTACGATAATTAAAAGTGCGATTAAATAACAATAAATAAAAGTGCGATAATTAGAAGTGCAATTAAATATAAAATAAAGGAAATTAAATATGAAATAAAAGAATTATGCTTATTTAAACTTCCGTAATCATGATGTTTGACGTGTTGATTTTAGTTTTATGCCCATGGGTTAATTGTCCTTTGTCCTGGATTATTTAATATGTCCGTCTGGTTTTTGTCCATAACAGTCCATCAGTCATAAATATAAAGTGCGAGTGTCCTCGTCAAATTATTATTATACCCGAAGTTAAATATTCCAACTAATTGGGGATTCGAATTGTAACAAGGTTTTAATACTTTGTTTAATGATTACACCAGGTTATCAACTGCGTGTAAACCAAGGTTTTACTACTTTGTTAGCAATTACACCAATTACCCTTGAATGTAATTTCACCCCTGTTTTAATTATTCTAGTGGCTATTAATCCATTCCAGTGTCCGGTTAAATGAACGATTATTCGTACATATAAATACCCCGCCCATCGTGTCCGATCGAGTGTATATGGTAATTTATAGGGACGCCCAATTGTAAATCTTTATATTAACATTAACAAACTATCATTTAGTTAAACAAATATAAAGCCCATTAATAGCCCATAGTCTAATTTCCACAAGTGTCGTTCTTTTGTCCAAACCCCAATTATGGTACAAAGCCCAATTACCCAATTTTAGTAATTAGCCCAACATCATGATTACTTCATTTTAAATAAGCATAATAATAACTTAGCTACGAGATATTAATATAAAAAGGTTGAACATAACTTACAATGATTAAAAATAGCGTAGCGTTACACGGACAGAATTTCGACTTACACCCTTACAATATTCGCTAACATACCCTTATTATTAGAATTATAATTAAAATTAAAATTAAAATATAAATTATATATATATATATCGTATATATGAGAGAAGAGAGAAAATAGATTATATTTTGCGATCAGAATTCGGTTGGCTTTATAGGGATTTTCGATTTTTGGGGCTCCGCGACTCGCGGCCTTTTTGGCCTTCAAACTCCGCGAGTCGCGGAGATTGAAATTACAGCTCACATCTTTTGGAGTCTTTCTTGCCGACGGATTTTATATATAAATATAAAATATAAATAATTAATATAATTATTTATATATTATATTATATTCTTGTGCATAGTAGACTTGTAATTTTTAGTCCGTTGCGTCGAGCGTTGAGAGTTGACTCTGGTCCTGGTTCCGGATTTTCGAACGTCCTTGCGTACAATTTTATATTTTGTATTTTGCGTTTTGAATCTTGTACTCTTGTAATTTCGAGACGTTTCTTATCAATAATTGGAACCTCTTTGATTGTCTTTTGTACTTTTGAGCTTTTTGGTCGTTTGCGTCTTCAATTCGTCGAATCTGTCTTTTGTCTTCACCTTTTATTATTTAAACAAATATTACTTGTAAATAGAACAATTGCAACTAAAAGCTTGTCTTTCTTGAGGAATAATGCTATGAAATATATGTTCGTTTTTAGCATTATCAGCGACAAGCTAGTTTATTATAACCAGACGGTTAAGCGTCATTGGGTTGACCTAACCTACCCGTACAGAAATTGAGATCTGCAAGTCAGACTACAAACGACGGCGTTGGTCGTTCCTGACCTCAATCCTATGTGTTGGCACACTTAGAAGACTCTCGATGCGCACACACGGATACATAACTTAAGTATATATTGTGTGCACAACAATATATATGATATGTTAAGTATTGACATGCCAAGAGTATAATTACGATTAAAATCAATAAATAACTTAGCCAAATGGAGTAACATGTTAACAAACGATCTTACGCGCTTGATCATACAGTAGCAACGAAAAATCCATGTCAGGTCCGACAAAACACTTTTTGCTTTTATCGGTTCAAGCTCACTCAAGGATGTACTATTCGCAGGCCATAATCCTTTTAGCATTATTATGTGGCAATAGAAGACAAAAGAGTCACCCTATAAATAACGGACTAAATCCACAACACAAGGGGTTGAAGATCCATTCCACACACACAAACACACACACATACCATATCATTAACAGTAAGCGCCTATTACGTAACGCCTCTCTATCCGCGTTACCGGACATATAACATTCCACTAGACACTCTTGATATACAGGTAACATTATATGAACATAAACCCTACAACCTAGCGCGAGCCATCATTAACCGGACAACCCTTCGATGGTGGGTCTATGTTTAACCACCCCTGCTGAGATTCTCATCTCGTAAGGGGTTATTCACGGTACTCTGGACCGGAGAGTTAAACCCAATTGACCCTTAAATCCCCCTTCTCTGATGTCAAGCATGGACCGAACTCGACCCGATTATTCTATGCTTGATCATTGACCCTGTTAGATCCAAACAAGAAAATGGTCGTCGGTGATGGCAGTAAGAAAATACGAACAATATGAGATCAAGGCAATGGTAGTCGGATCAACCATGAGAACGATGGTGGAGAACAACTATGACTACCTGCCTCAATTGCCACGAGGAGGAAGAAACAATAAAACAGAAGGTGAATGGCTGTCTCAGTAGCCACAAGGAGTTCTCTCAACCATCAACACTTGTAATAAACTTGTAACCACCTCACTTGATAAATTTTAGAGTTGAGCTATGTATCAATTCATCTTCATCTAAGATTCATCATCATCTTCATTACAATATCGTTACAGTACATACATAGAAATACAGAGGTGTCTTCGAGTATAGGCAAGATAGGCAACCGCCTAGGGCCCAAAATTTAAAAGGACCCAAAATTTTAATATGTAAATATTTTTCTCAATATATTTAATTAATTCAAATAAAAAGTTGCCAATTAAAGTTAAAGTACATTGTTTTTAATAGTTATATACAATGTAAGTAAATAGATAGATAAATTGGAGTATTATCTTTTTATGCATAGCAAAAAAATTTAACGTATATGTGGGCCTATTTTATTTTCGTCTAGGGCCGTTAAATTGTTGAGTCGACCCTGTAGAAATACATATAGACACATATACACACGTATACATGCTAATCAACACAAAAACACTTATATAATCACGAAATCAGAGAATCATTTCCTTTCAGGAAGAAACAGTACCAGTATAGTTTTGTTAATTTCTTAAATTATTTCATGATTATAACAAAACTTGATACGAGTATATCGTTTTAATAAATTAGCATCTAAAGATCGAAATCTTGTTTTAAAAAAAAAAAATTCTCATTTTGATATGATTAAAAATCATGTGTACTTTTAAATCAGATTAACGCTGTAGATGGTTAAAATAATTATCTTTTATTTTATAAAACATTCATGATTAAATAATCATTTATTTAATAAAAGATGCACACAATTTGTAACATCCCAACCCGTTATACAATCGAACACGCGAAATAAATTTTTTTTATTACAGTACAGTGCGCGGCGCGCAGCACCTTAGGGTGCGCGACGCGCACAAGGCCTGTCAGCCCGCTGTCCAAAATTTCCATTTTTCGTTTAAAGATCTCCCACTTCCTGACACTTTTAGACGAAACGCTTTTCACAACACATTCTAATATGAAAAGCTCACACGATTCAATAATAAAAGGAGTTTTACGACACCGGGACCACATATGCTCAAATTACGAGTTTCGTACAAAATACAAGTTTCAACCGAATTAGTTTAAATTTCAAACAACACTAGAGCATGATGTTTGGGGGTTAAACTACCTAAATCTCGGTCAAACTTCAAAAAGCTATACGTCCAAAAGCTTCTCCTAACATAACGAATCGGGATCACTAATCCAAATGAACGCCCTTATCCTTGTCCACGCCGGAGCCTATAAAAAGGTAAACAATGAGAGGGTAAGCTAAAGCTTAGTGAATGCAATAATTATACATACAAATATATAACCTACTTACTTGCAATCACTTATACAATACCGCATACAAGCTAGCAATTCGATAACTATGCAAACATTATGCATAAACCCATATCCACAATTCATAATAAGCTAGCGACACCAAAAGCATATAGTTCACAATTAGATATGCTAATACAAAATTTACACAACCATGGTTAACCAATCGTACAAGGGAAAGGTACTCGCTAGAGACCATCGGAGTTCATAACATCTATTAGTGTACATACACGCATAATCACTAATCCCTCAGGTGATGTCTTGAACACCGCGACTATCTCACCCCCATGACAATGTGGTGTCTTGAACACCGCGACACTTCTACATGTCAATCAAACCAAATGAGTGGTGTCTTGAACACCGCGACAATTCCACTCCCATGACAATGTATTGTCTTAAACACCGCGACTATTTCACAGGTCAATCAAATCAAATGAGTGGTGTCTTGAACACTGCGACAATTCCACTCGTTACATAGAATGCGTTGTCTTGAACACCGCGACAATTTCACATTCCATGCTACACAAATAAATACATTATATACGCACACGTATAATTATTCCACTCACCTTGCGCCTTCGCTGAATTGATAAACCAAGATCGCAAATTTAAAATAACGTACCTATTATATTTTGCACATATATCAATCATACATTCAAGTTGGCCAACAAACTTATTCGCCATCCAAGTGCCATTTGGCCTATAGTGCAAACGTGACCCATTTGCACCATTCATTCTAACACTAGGTCGGGATTATGTCAAACCCTTACCAAAAATTCGATTATGGTCTTAATACACCTTTTAACACAAAGTTATCTCATTTTCGCACCCATTAACCCACTTAGGTCATCAAAGACTCATTTGACCCATTTCAAGGTTAACACACTCATTTGGGTCACTATCATACCCAAATACACCCGTTCACTTTAACCACTAAGTGTGCTAGTGATTTACTAACATTTAAGACCCATTTACACAAATTAACATTTCAAAACCCTAGGTTAGTCATCTCTGAGTCCTTATGACTCAACCTTACCCAAGAACACCCAAGATCGCTAAATATGGGTTTTATGTTCATCACTAACCCAAACCCTAACTCTTATATAAATTAAAGTAAGGAAATCAAAGTTAGGACATACCGCCACAATCAACACGTAGCTAAACGCTAGATGAACAACTTTAATACTTGAGTTTTAACCCGAATCAAGCTTCTTCCTCCCTGATTTAAGCTTTTTCTCTCTTAAAGGGTTTCTCACTCTAGGAATTGAATTGGAGAGATGATGTGGTAGATGATAAAGTTAAGTGTGTTTCAACCACCACCAATCTGGCCTTTACAGCCCCAACTTGTCCTCATGTGAAAAGACGACAATACCCTTCATTTAACATTTATTTAAAAAGCAGAAAACTATGCCCAGGAGAAGTGCGCCACGCGCACCCTTAAGTGTGCGGTGCGCACAAGTGTCTGGACCGCTTCTGACCTCTGTTTAAATACCCAGTGATACCCACACTCTATGCACCATATTTACACTGCTGTATCATAATAATTTAGGTCTTACACAGTTAAATATCTATAGATCTAGTTACACCACTAATAAGTGTCAAAATATAAATTCGAAAAGTGGGTTAGTAATATACCTTTGCGAATTGATGTTCACGTGTAGTTAAAATGAAACACCTTGTTGATGAGAAACCTACAATCAAAAATATGATCGTCTCTTTGAATAATCCGCTACACCTTGAAACAACATAACTCAAATAATTTATTATAATAATCAAATTATTATAATAAACAAATAAAAAAAAATCTCCTCTAAATAAAATACTCCTCGTTTAGTACACCATATATTTTTATTTTTTTGAAAAGCAAACACACACAACCATACAAGAATTTAAACACGAATATATACATGTCCATATCGGACTCGAACCCCTAACCTATAGTTTGAAGGGGTCACCTTTATACCGCTTGGTCAATGTCCCTTTGGTTTAGTACACCGTATATGATTTCTATAGAGAAGTAATGCTAGTTTTTTGTCTTCTCGTGGCAAAAATATCTTAGAAACACTTGTGATTCTTTTTCCTAATTTTCCAATGGCTTCACATAGCCACAAAATCATATTATTATCGTACCTTCTAATTGTAAAAACAAATGAACAGTAATCAGGGGTAAAAATGTCATTTCAGCCCGAATTCTACATGTACTCATCATCCACCGTCTAAACAGAGTTAGGATCGTCAATCTGCATTAGGTGCCACCTGTCAGCGTCATACGATGCGTGGCATTAGTGGGTGCTACGTGTTGCTTTTGCGTGTTCTTATTCCAACGCTTATTTTTTTTTATATGTTCTGTTGCGCCGCTTATTTCCATTTTTTGCTCCATTATCTGTTCTTCCGATTGGCAGGTTGTTGCTTAAAAAATTATGCGAACGATGTGTGACTTCCGATTATCGGCTGTGGTGTGGCGTGGCAACGTTTGTGTTGTAGCCATGGCATGGTCTGGCAGCCAGAACGTTGCGTCCATATCGCAACTCTTTGGTGACCTAATTTTTGGTTAATCGAGTTTTGATTCACTTGCTTAACTTTTATTATTTTGTATTTTTGTTTTACTTTAATGCTAATGTTGTCTTTGTTTGATTATTCTTGTCAGATGTCGATTTACCGAATTTAGCTACTTTTGTTTCGCCGTATAGTTACCTCCGGTTACCGGCTGTTTTCTGGCATGTCAATCTTTGTTGCGGCCGTATTGTAAGTTTTCAGTGAACTAATTTTTAATTATTCGAGTTTTAATTAACAGGTTTAGTTTTTATCAATTTGTGTCTGACGCTTTCATCCATTTGTGTTACTCGCTTTCATCTTTTTCTTTTGTTTTAATGTTGATGAAATTATTTGTTTTGTTGCTTGAAAGAACTATCGACACAATAGAAGGATTTTTATTACGTTGCTGCGTTTGAATTTTCGTTATACTGATGTGTTTTTTTCTTTTCGGTTTGTTGGGTCTGATATCGGCTAAATAGTTACGTTTTTACCCCCGATATTAGCCCCATTTATGATAAATAATTGACTTTATCATCTAAATAAGCATTTAATTGCTTCATTTGGTAGATTATGTCATTACGAAGGCTATGTTTCAAGAATCACTAAAAACGGATGAAAAACGAGCAAAACCGGCTAAGAGATTAACTCGCGTTTAAATAACTTATTTTATAAATTTTGGAAAAGTTTAATTACTTAATCTATTGTTGTAGGATATTCAATTAGGAACGCGTGGGCGCAAGAATCGTCAAAAACGGAAACGAAGATTCTAGAGCGAAAACGGTGAAAGACAAGTTACGACCCAGCAAACGGCTTGCCAAACGGCTTGCCATAAGAGAAAATGGCCTGCCAGTACACGGGCACCAAAACAACTTATCCTGGCAAACGGCCTTGGAAAACGGCCTGCCAAATGGCCTGCCAGCCATTTGCCAAGAAAATTTTACCTATTTAAAGAGCTTTTTGCATTCTTTTCAACACACACCAATTCTTCACTTCTCTCTCTAAATATCTCTCTATTGTCGCTCTCTAGTGATCAGTAGGAGATTAGTTCCCTCTCTAATTTTTCTCTCTAGATTCTAGTGAGAGAAAAGTACAGAGATTAGGAAATGTAATTATCTCTCTATTGTCGCTCTCTAGTGATCAATAGGAGAATAGTATGTAGTTAGTAGTAGAAGCTATCAAGCATTGTAACGCTATGGATATTATGAAGAAATACAAGTGTTATTCTACTGACATTATTCGGTAACATCTATCATTTATTTTATTAATTTATTATAATATTCTTGTTGGATGTTTGTGATTTATTAATATTAGAAATGCTTGTTGCCATGATGTGTGAGTAATTGCTTGATTGTTTGCCATGATTTAATAATGTTAGTAGGGATGATTATTGTTTCGTACTCACTTTCTGTCTATGATATTAAACCTCGTTATTATCGTCCTTCCACCAATAAACGTGATTAAAACCTTTTATAAAGTCGACAATTATAAGGTAATTAATTATCTGTGTTTATACATTGGTCAATACTATAAAGTACATGGGGAATTATCGTAGGACCAGATCAAGACATTGGTCAAGAGTATAAGACTCGAGGAAATACTGTTGCAACAGTAGAGTACAGTGTCGATGTACTATAGGACCACTTGAGCATGGTCAATGTTAGAAGCTATGGAACCACTATAAGTCTAGTACATGGTGGATAACTAAGGGATTTATTGGATAGATTTAAGTAAGGGCTGGTTTAAATCATAAATGGGAATTTAACGCACTACAATACAAACTAAGCTTATAAATCTTTAAGGATGACTGAGAACTATCAGAGGTTCTAATTTTTCTACAAACCCTTAGATTTTACCAAACCATTGACAGAAAAGGATTCGAAATCCAATCGTAACCACTCACTTGGGTGATACACTAAGGTGTTAAGAAAGGTTGGATATTATATGTATATGACTATGCTACTTTATTTGTGCGCCCAAGGTATGCATTGCATCCAAGATGGACCGCTTATATCCTTAAATCGGATAAAGCGTCGAGAGTTGAGTATAGTCCACCCGATCAGAAACTTCAAAGCCTAGTTCCTCGTGACATGCTAATGGAGAAACCACTTAGTAGGGAATCTAGTGTTCACACTAAGGTATATCTATCCAAGGAGTGTCTCATAATCATCCCGACACTACGTTATCTTAAATCATGGTGAACCACGTCTTCTCTGTCCTTAGCTGTTGCATGATAGCTAGCTTATTTTAATTATATTGCTTTAATATTTTAAATACCATTATAAATCAAATCAACCCAACTATAGCCTTTACACAATTTGATATTCCGGATAAAGTGGTGTCTAGAATAAACCGGTTGGACTTGGTTGTTGGATTTTCTGAATAGTCGCCAATTTATTGGGACCAAAAGGATCCTGCCTCTCTACACAAGGTGTACCTGGCCACTAGTCTTGGATACTAAATTATGTACAAACCCAATCTTAATTACTAAATTATCTGAATAAGCTCTGTTTCAAATTCGACCGCTCAAGGAACGACCCTAGGTCATATTTTCCCTTGCTAACCCATAGGAAGGAATAATAGATTTAGGCCCATCATATATAAATTAAACAATCAACTTCTTCTATTGAAATTCTGAATTGACGTTTTGCGACCTAATGACACCGCATAAATAAACCATCCGATTCGGGCATATCAGGGAGTAGTTAATTTTTGGCGCCACTGCCGGGGAGCGGTAGTACGATTTGGAGCCTGTTTAGATTAGTTAGTTTTTAAGAGACTCTTTTGACTGAGGCTAGCTTTATCAGAAGTTACTAGTGTACCGTAGTTAGGATAGATAATATTAGCTTATTTTAGATTAATTAAAACGTTTAAAATGGACTTCCTTATTAGTGAACCTTTAGGATGGTTTAACCTACTTAGACCGCTAAGAATTCCTCCGACACATTCTTTCTTCTATCCGATATCATACATTGTACCCATCCGACGAGATCCACACTTACATGCCGATAGTTCGACGATGGACGCACACATCACTCTCACTGACATCACCAAACCCTCGTTAGAAGGACGAGGAGGACCGATACTCTATCCAGAGGTTAACGGAGCATCTTTTGTGCTTAAGCATAGCATCATACGACTCATTCAGAATCACTGTCTATTCCACGACTTACCAATTGACGATCCCAATTCTCACCTAGATAGATTCCTCTCCTTATCCAACTCATATAAGCAAAACGAGGTTAAACAAGATGTAGTTCGTCTGTATCTGTTCCCCTATTCCTTAACTCTTCATGCAAAAGCCTGGTTCGAGGGATTAGAACCTAACTCTATCACCTCATGGGAGGAAATGACAACAACTTTCTTAATCAAGTACTTCCCCCATCAATACAAATCAGACTTAGGAATGATATCGTAAACTTTCAACAAGCCTACGATGAATCACTCTACACTGCATGGGAAAGATTTAAACACTTGCTTCGAAGATGCCCGAACCACCGTCTTGAGAGCTCTGATCAGATTTTGACCTTCTACAAAGGTCTGAATCGGAACAACAAGTCTACTCTTGATGCTGTTTCTCAAGGTAACTTCATGAAATTCACCGCAGACGAGGCCTGGAGATTGATCGAGGAGATGACTATGCACCATCACGATTGGAACACGGAAGAGCACATTTCATCAGCAACATCGCTTTCCGCCTCCGATCCTATCGAAAATAAAACCATCAAATTTCTCTCGGAACAAATAGAAAACCTCGCCAAAGAAGTCGAAGAGCTAAAGAAACTCCCGCAACATGAGTCTCAAGTGCAATAATGCCAGAATTGTAATGAACCACATTCGACCAAGGTATACGAGGCTGAATGTGAGGACTCTATTGTCTACTCTGATAAGATCCTAGCTCATTTGCACAACCAACCAACCAAACCCACTACCCTACCAGAGATAAGTCCAGACGATGTCCTACTGCGTATCATCAACATGATCACAGCAAGACAAGATGCAGCTGACTTAGTCATGACTAATCACCTGAGTAGTCTTGAAAATCAAATAAGGCAGCTAAATCAACGTCTCGATTCTCTTGGTTGTCCTAAAAATGACTCAAGGGTGGCACATAGGCAACCTTCAGTTTCTTCTAAGGAGGAGAAACTAACTAATACCCGTTCGGTAGTAGTCATTGAGTCATCACCTAAACCCAATGGAAAAAAAATACCCATTCCATTCCTAGGCCGTCTCAAGCAAAGACATAACAAGATGAAATCTTTCAAGCTTGACGGTAAATTTTTGGATAATGTGTCTAAAAATCCTCGTAGTAAGAAGTATTTTAGGAAACTCCTATCAACTAAGGATAAGGTACCCGAAGTACCCAATGTCCCGCTGAACGCGGATTGTTCAGCCATTCTCTTAAATACTCTTCCTGAAAAACTAGTGGATAATGGACGATTTACCCTTCCTTGTTATATCTACCAATCTGGTACTATCTATTCTCTCGTTGACCTTGGTGCCAGCATCAATCTCATGCCCTACTCACTGTTCCAGAGACTCAAAATTGAAAACCTTAACCCTACCAAAATGAGCATCCAGCTAGTTGACCAATCCACTAGATATCCTAAGGGAATAGCTGAGAACGTCATGGTTAAGGTTGACAAATTCCTCTTTCTGACTGACTTTGTGGTTATGGACTATAAAGAAGACATGGAAACCCCTATCATCTTAGGAAGGCCTCTCATGAATACAGCCAAAGCGATCGTAGATGTTTATTCACGGACTATCACCTTGAGAGCCCGTAGAGAAGAGGTCACTTTCACGATCGATGAGTCTGTATGTCCTTCTGATGGGAACGCCGAAGTAAATACCATCTCCACTAGGAAAGTTACATTCTATTCCGAGAATGAAGAGAAGAAGATAGAAGTAGAAGACAAGAAGAATAACCACTACACACCTACCCAATCTTCACTCCCACCTTATTTTGATCTTTTAATGACTGGAGAGGATTTTGTTCTAGAAGAACTCTCTGAACCAATTATACTTGAATCTCCCGACCAGTGTGACGAGGAGGTGGATGAAGAAATTGAAATGGAGAGCCCGGATGAGAAGAAAGAGATGGAGGATTCTAGCATCGAAGTAGTTGCTAATGTTGTTACCATATTGGAGACGTCAATGGACATCGTCCCACCTCCATGTCTAGAGTACAACATTACCACCAACCAGAAGTCACAAAGAAGAAAGATGGATTTTGCGTCAGGGCTACCCTATAAACAATCACTCTAATACATAAATACATACACATCATGGAGTGTTGAGGACCCCTTTGACCAACCCGCACAAATCAAGGAGGTAAAAGAAGTTGATAGCTTTGTTATACCTCGAGTTAAACAAATCATTCACTTCAAACCAAATTTTCCTCTCATTGGACATACCTTATTATATGTTCGCTTCAATCGCATCGGTATGTTCCAATATTACCCGTTGTGTCTACTGATGGATGCAAGGGAGCCGCCATGATTTTCTAAGAAATAAGGCTAGAGTCAGGCTCGTGACTCGAACAAAAACAAGCGCTTCTCGGGAGGCAACCCGTGTGTCTATTTTCTATAGCTTTAGTAGTAGTTAGATTAGGATAATTAGGTTAATTGAATAAGTGAAAAGTGAAACTTAAAATAAAATTTTCAACGTTTCTTAGGACTTATCTTGAGCTTAAATGCGCTATTTGCTACATTATTTTAAAAGTCAAAATTAAAGGCAGTCAACACTCTAAGTGTGGGATTAAGCTGTTTAGTCATACACTGATTTGTTGAATTTTCAAAAACCTAATTTTGAAACCCTCAAGTTTTTAAATAACTTTTTCATCAAAACGCAAATCAGTGAGTCTATGGCCTAAAGCTTAATCACCTGTCTAGGTTTAATCTTTTCCATCTTTACAAGTAATAGACAATTATTGATGCCTATGGTGGAGACTCTTTGAATAATGGTGAAACGACATGGAAACTCGTTGATTATTTCATTGCAAGTTATTGGTCGATGTTGTATGGAGGATAAGAACTCCTTAATGAGCTCGAGTATACTTCAAGAAGACCGATTCGAATCCAGCAGAAGATGGTTCTGACTCCGTCTACATGTAATAACCTGCCTTTTTCCGTTAAATTTATTTTAACGCCGTCTTTTTTTTAAATAATATCTTTCATTATCTATATTCGTATCTTCCGTTAATTAGGTTTTCAATAATTCCGTTATTCAATTATAACATCTCCCGTTTACTCTAGCGTATTTAAAATAATTCGTTTGGTTAATTCACACACCCGCTTTTAAACTCGGGGGGCTAAAGTTGCCAAGGGGACAAACTAGTTGACTAGGTCAACTAGTCAAACCCCACCACCACTACTCATTCTATTCACCCACCTCTTCCCTCTTTTTCTTACTTCCATTTTTGCTCTCAAACACACACAACAAAGAATCATCATCTAAATCGAATCTAGGAGGCTTATATAAAAACAAACTACATATTCGTGATCCTTGCATCATCCTCTTCAATTTGGTACCAATTTCATAGCTTGGGGTAAGCTTTTCAAAATCTCTAATTTTCATAAATTAGACCTTTAAACTTAAAAGTGTGTTAGTTAGTGTCTATGGCTCGAGTCCAACATGAATATGTGATTCGCTTGCTCGATCTTATTATTTTGGTGTAACTAGCATGAACTTGAAATTGGGTGTCTTCCATCTTGATTTTTGGTTGATTAAATGTTGTTGTTATGTTAAAGCTCATGTATTAAATGTGTTACTAGCATCATTAGCTACATTTTGGTATGTAGGTTGACTTGGAAAAACTTCATTAACATGATTAATGATTTTTTGATTTTTGGTTAGGGTTTGATAGCTTTAATATGAACTTTTGATGCATTGAATGCTATGAAACGTTGTTAGTAAGTGTTTAATTGCAATGTATGTTTAATTTCCTTTGTGCCGTCATATCGTATGTGTAAATTGGTTTCCCGAATCATGAAATGCATTTTATGAACTTAAAACTTTAATGACGAACATTTAAAGATCATTCGACGAGGATTTAGTTATTGTAAATGATGAATTTGATTGATAATATGTGTTTAGTTGTATTCCTCGTTAAATTACCTTTCCAACGATATAAGATACGTGTTTTGAATGTTGTGAATTGGTGAATTTTGGTTCGAGACTTGAACACTTGAAACAGCCCAGGAATCAACTCAAGTCCTTCACCGCGGCGCGACCACCCTAGCTGCGACGCGACATAAGCCTGGTCTGAAGGCTGTTCAAAATTTTGTTTTCACGTTTAATTCTAACTATGCTACGCACCTCTTATTAACATGAAACTTGTCTAACATGCTCATATATGATTATGAAACTCAGAAAAATTATCCGAGACCCGACCCGAACACGTTAACTTTTTCATTGACTTTGACTTGACCAAAGTTGACTTTTAGTCAAACTTAATCAATACTTCGTTTAAACGTTATAGCCTCTCTCTTGTACTTATATCTTGCATGAAACTTGACAACTTAACTCACATGCTATATAATCGAGTCGTAACGAGCCATAGGACTAATTTTACACATTTCGACTGACCTTGTGTCTTACCCAGTATTGATACAACTTACTTGTTTAGGTCAAGACTAAACAACTTTAATGCACACGTTTACTTTGTGAAGTACCTTTATATTCGTGCACTCAAGATGAGATCATAGTCCCATCTTTTTAACAACTTTTATACTTTTAAATCATAGGATGAGAAACATATACGGTTTATACTTTTATACTTTGAACACAAGTACGAAAACAAACATTCCACGTACGAGTTAGAACAAAAATCCTCAAGTCCAATTATCATCAGTTACACTTGCAGGGTGTAAGTGTAAGCGTGAACTTATGTTGTGTGGCCATACGGGTTTAACGAACCCTCATTCAGAGGGTTTGCTACCGTCGGTGGATGAAATATATTTTCGGGTATAGTATAGGTTCTAACACTATGATTCAGAGGTACCATTCAGTTAAGCCTTGATAATTGGGTGCTCAAAAAATGAACAACATCTTTGGAATGCAAATGATTTGGATAATCAACTTATACAAAATCTTGTGGTTCAAAAACTACGTTTACAAATACACCTATGATTTCACCAACGTTTTTCGTTGACAGTTTTCTATATGTTTCTCAGGTTCATACTTGGCTACTTGATACATGCTTCCGCACACTTTGATTACTTGTTTGGGGTCAAGCATACATGCATATGCTAGAGATAGCACCTTTGGATTCAAACTTAATGTTTACATGCATACGCTATTGATAGCATTCGTGATTTTCAACTTATATTATGTCGCAAGTTATTTCATTTATACTTTACAACTTTTGTAAACTTAAAATCGATGTCGAACCGTTTGGTAACTTAAAACTTTGCAAGTCATACACGTTTCAAATGAATGCGACATAATTTTGGTCAAACGCGTCTCATTTAGGGACTATGACCACGTAACGGGACCTAAGTTGACGGCGCCGTCAATGTCGATTTTGGCGGGTCGCCACAGTTGGTATCAGAGCGTTGGTTGTAGGGATCTAGGATATGCATTAGTGTGTCTGACAGAGTCGTTAGGACGCATTAGTGAATCTAGACTACAACCGGATAGTTAATCATTGCATTCTGACTTGCATTTGCTATAGATAGTGTTTGTACAATTCTTGGCAACCCTTGTTGACGAAATAAGGATATTGAGGTCTGATCACTGAATGGATAATATAACAGGATATGATAATGAATGTATGCTTGTTGGCGATTCCCCGAAGGTAGTACGAAGGTATCTTACTTTACACCACCAAGATACGAAGGTAACTCATTGAGAGTGTTGTATGTGAGTAATTATGACTTAGTGTGAATGCCTTCTCCAGAGATCATGTTCTCCTTTTTATAGGGTTAGGCAATAGCTCTATCACCAGCTTTCTAGGTAGATTCAGTCTTCGAGGAGATCTCTGATGAGACAAAGGGGACTTTCCATTCGGCCGACTGCAACTCCTGCTGGCTCAAGAAAGCTACCCTGCAACATTCCTCTTTTGTTGTTTGGATGTTAGTGGAAGCGAGTTTGGTCAACCCGCTTACTTCTCTCCTTCAATCTAGGTAATCTTGTAACTTTAGGAGAAGTCCTTATCCATTGGTAACCGTGATCTCTTCGTCACCACGTCCTTCATTACTATTGCTTCGTATAACAGAAGTGGTTTCGTACCAACTCTGAGTATTGGGATTCTACTTTGGTAGCATTCTTCTTTTATCATTTGGGCGCCTTTATTTGAGTTTAAGGATATCCCGCCCTCGATTTGTATTTGACATATGTGGTCATGTGATCCATTCTTATGTCATCTATCCTCGTTAGGCGCGATATCTCCGTTAGCTTAGCTTCGTTTATCTTGACGGGGGGATACATTATCAAGCCCCCCAGTTTAATTTTACGAAGCTTTCTGACCAAGCTTTGTTGAATTAAACTCAATCTGCCACTTGATTACTTGATTTGACGTTTCTGATCCCAGCAATTATTTACCCGGTATTATTTACCTTTTTGCCGCTGCTAAATTTTTTCTGTTAAAATAGGCTTGAAGGGTGAAATGGTAATTTGCCGATACGGTTACCAAAGTAACTTTGTAACTGATGGGACGGCATTCTGCTAAGGGTAATAAAGAGTTAGACTTTGATTTTTCTCTTTCATTTTTTCCTTTCTTTTTTCTTTTGCTTCTCTTAATCATCCGATCATCTTCTTTAATTCTCAAAAAGGTATTGCTCCCAACTTGCTATCTTTTTCTGTTATTTTGTTATGGCTAAAGTAGGGCTTCGATCTATTTCTAGTGTTGTGACCCCCGAATGCTGTGAACGCCTCTGTAAAACCCTAGGTCTTAAAGTAGACGACATAATTTTGCCGGAATCCAGAAAATTCATGCTGGACTTTCCGGCTGTAACATCCTCAAATAGGGCTTAGCTGTAAGATTACTTATTTGCCCTTAAGATTATTTTTTTGTGCTTTAATATGCTTTTAATTAATTTTGTACTTTATTATTATTTTATCTATATGGTTAGATGCGCTTTGTGACCAGGGTCCCAGGGGTGGTTGGTTTGTTTAATTTGGACCTCGTTAGGGTACTTTACCAGTTGTGTTCAGTTGTTAGATAACTGGTAAATACCCGTGTGTTGTGTAGTGGGGGAAAAAGGCAGCCTTAAGTGAGTATCTTAGAAGTAATACTTCCATTTTCACAAAAAAAATTCCCAAAATCCACCTCCCGTCCTTTACATCCCCACCTAACCAAACCCTAATTCCCCATTGTTGATCTTGAGCTCGAATTGGTCTTGAAATCACGTTCTTTACACTCTACTGATTCTTTTAAGGTATGAATCATGAGCTTTCATGATCAATATAGTGTTAAAATGGTGTTTTTAAGTGTATTTGTTCAAAAGCTTGATTTTGTGTCAAAATCCATGGATTTGATGTAGTTATGGTCAAAACTTGGTGGGTTTATAGTCTATAACATGTAGTAATTGTGTTGTGGTAAGTTTTGGTATCGAAAACGAGCTCTAGATCGAGTTTTGGTGAATTTAGCTTGAAGTCCGTAGGTTGTGTTCAGAATCTACAGATGATGAACACAGTCGGCCGACTGTCGGTCGAAAGTCGACCGACTGGTGAGTGAACCGACTGACTAAGTGTGACTTTCGGCCGATCGTGAAAATACCAAATAAGTCGACCGATTAGGAAAGTCAGTCGACCGGTTGTTTCAACAGTCGACCGACTGTCTATGTCAGTCGACCGATTGAGGAGACAGTCGACCGACTGTGTGTCCAGGGCAGAATGTTTTACCAAAGTGCCTTTTTCTAGCTGTTATGCTGCCCGTTTGTATTTTGGTGTTCAGGATGTAAATTTTGAAAGTGCATAAGTGTTAGGTGGACTTTTTGCGGCACTTTTTGTGACTGATTTTCTGTACTGTGCTGTTTTGTATTAACGGACAGAAACTAATTTGATTTGCCTTATGTTCAGGTGATAAGGATAAGGAAGACGCTCAGTGATAGATTATCTGAGCTAGTTGCTGGTATTCGGTGAGTGGGTCTATCTACGGATAGAGTTTAAGTAGCATATCATGCTACTGTGGTTGACTCTTTTACCATACATAGTGTAGGAATTGCCATGATAGAATAATATCGTTTGCCTGATGTTGTATGTGAATTATGTGTACACTATGTGAATGGCACCAGTCGGGCCTAGGGAGACTGGTTACTCGAGACCGTGCCTAGGAGAGGTTAGAGTCCGTATGAGGTCAACCGTGCCTAGGGGAGGTTGGGTCCATAGGCTACTAATTGTGGAGTATAGTGTGAATGATGCATCACCTGCATCTGGATAACTATACTGTGAATTGAGTAGCAGGGATTATCGGTAGACTCAGACCCGATCAGCTGAGAGTCGTGTACTCGTACAAGTCGCCGATCCTCGTATTGTCTGATTGTATGCTAGTTGGTAGTTAGCAGGTTACTGTTGATGTATATAGCTTGAGTGTGGCTTAAGCTATATCTGTTAGATAGATTCCATTCACTTAGCAGTGCGCTAATCCCCCACATATTCTCCCCTTGCAGGTTTAGGTACTGCTAGTCGGGATGGGTGTTGATGCAGAAGACATGTTTGACAACCCTACTCTGACGTGGACTTTTATTTAAATAATGTTTTGTAATAAAGTAACACTGTTATGTAAGCTTAAACTTAATTATACAGTTTAATGTAATGACGTGACTTATACTGTGTTTACTAATAAAGTCTTCTGCTGTATTAAAAAAAAAATGGCCGGTGTTACAACTTGGTATCAAAGCTTGGTTTGGCAGCAAGTATGAGCGCGTATTTTATTCCCAAACCCTGAGGCTAGTCAAATATGTCTGTGGGAGTGGGGGCTAAGTGAAAATAGGAAATATGTCTGTGTTAGTTGTGATTGAAATAACTGATATCCACCAAGCTTTTGTGTGAGCTGTTTTGTAGCACATTTATGGTTGATAGGAACGCAACTGGCCCATCCAACCCCGGAACATTTAGAGCACCAGAAGAGGGTGTTGAGTCTGATGATGATCAGAATAGTTACATCCTTCAGTTGGAAAGCAAGCTAAAAGAGGCTGAAGATAAAATTAATGAGCTTGAATTAGCGAGGCATTCTGGAAATGATGATACACCACCTGGATTCCCAACCGCGCAATCCCAAACGATACCTAATGCGCACCAGAACCAGTATCAGAATCAAATACCTAACCAATACTATATGCCACCGCAAAACACTTTTACTTACCAAAATCTCATGATGATGAACCCATACCAAATGCAAATGTTTCATCAACCTTACATGCAACCACCCAAAAGATGTACGTATAAGAACTTTCATGATTGCAAACCCTCCGAGTTTTTTGGAAGTACTGATTCGACTGTAACTCTCAATTGGTTACGAGAAATTGAAAGGGTATTTGAAGCGTGTCAGTGTGAACCCATAGCTGAAAGTAACATATGCTATTCGACTGTTGAAAGGTAGGGTGATGATTTGGTGCGATTCCTTGATATCCAGTATACTGAAAGAACAAGTGAGTATGATCACATGGGAGCAGTTTCATGGGAAGGTGTGTGAACAGTATTGTGATCCGTTTGATATGAACCGAATCAAGACTGAGTTTCTTGAATGAAGATGACACCTCAAATGACGGTCGACAAGGTAGTAGAGAAGTATATGGATAAACTGAGGTTTGTACAGCAGTGGGTGCCAGACGAAGCGTCTCGTATACAGTATTTTGGTAATATTATTTTGCCAGAGTACCAAACTTTTGTTAGAACGGCTACGGCGTTGTCTCAAGCGGTTGTGATGGCTAAGATGGTAGAAAGTGATTTTCAGGCGGCCAGAAACAGAATGTTTGGTAATGTGCTACAACAAGGTGGGCAAGTATCTGATCAATCAGGATCTAAATCCAAGAAGTCTAGTGGGTTTAAATTGAGGGGTAAAAGTGGTCAGAGTAGTTCTGGATCTGGATCAAGTAAAGGGAATTGGTGTCACACGTGTCAATCTTCTCACAGTGGTCAGTGTTCTGAGGCTACAAGAAGATGCTTAAAGTGTGGTGTTGTTAGGCATGAGTCTTCAGCATGTCCGTATCCAAATAGTGTGTGTTGGAGTTGTCACAAACCAGGGCATCGTGCAGTTAGTTGTCCGTCGAAGAGTGGTAGTTCCGGGGCAGGGTCAGGGGCGCGTTCAGCATCAGCCGTAGGGTCAACTGCCTCGAGTGGGCAGAAGAGGAAGAACCCTCTGACAACAGAGGCTAGAGCTTTTCAGATGTCGGTTGAGAATGCTATGGAAACCGACGAAGTGATCACCGGTATATTTCTAATCAACTCAATACCTGCTCGCGTATTGTTTGATTGTGGTGCCAATAGGTGTTTTATGTCCCTAGATTTCTGTGCTAAGTTGGATTTACCAGTTACGATGTTACCCAAGCCTGTTAGTGTAGAAGTAGTCGATGGTAAGATCATACCCATCACAACATATGTGTCTGGGGTTGGTATAGAGATCAAAGGGAAGTCTTTCCCGGTGACTTGTTTAGTGTTACCTATTCCTAGCTTTGATGTAGTATTAGGAATGGATTGGCATAGCTCGCTTAGGGCTAATATTAAGTCTGATAGGAAAATGATTACCTTTCGTTCGACCGATGGAACCCGTGTTGTGGCCCGAGGGGAGCGGGGCGGGTACAATCTTTCGTTGATAACCATGATGAAAGCGAAAAAGTTGATGGAAAAAGGTTGTGAATCATTTCTTGCATATGTGATTGATGCGAAGAAAGAAAATAAAACTGTGGCTGATATTCCGGTAGTATCATAATTTCCCGAAGTGTTCCCAGATGAGTTACCAGGTCTGTCGCCGGTAAGGGAAGTCGAATACAAGATTGAGTTGGTTCTTGGAACAACTCCAGTTGTAAAAGCTCCATACCGATTAGCGTCGTCTGAAATCCGTGAAATGATGTCCCAGATTCAAGAGTTATTAGATCGTGGGTTTATCCGACCGAGTTCTTCAACTTGGGGTGCTCCGGTATTGTTTGTTAAAAAGAAAGATGGGTCAATGCGTATGTGTATTGATTATCGTGAATTGAACAAAAGAACAGTGAAGAATAAGTATCTGTTACCTCGAATAGACGATTTGTTTGATCAGTTACATGGTGCTTCATTCTTTTCTAAGATAGACTTACAATCCGGGTATCATCAGGTTCATGTTGCTGAATCAGATATACCGAAAATAGCGTTCAGAACAAGGTATGGTCATTATGAATTTCTTTTCATGCCGTTTGGGTTGACGAATGCGCCGGCAGTCTTCATGGATCTAATGAATAGAGTGTGTCGTCCATTCTTAGATAAGTTTGTGATTGTATTTATTGACGACATATTGGTTTATTTGAAAACAGAGGGTGAACATGCTGAACATCTGAGATTGGTTTTGAACTTGTTGAAACGTGAGCAACTATACGCAAAATTTTCAAAATGTGAATTTTGGTTACGTGAAGTGCAGTTTTTGGGTCATGTGATTTGTGCCGAAGGTATAAAAGTTGATCCGATAAAGATAGAAGCGGTAATGAATTGGAATTCTCTGAAGACTCCGACTGAGATTAAGAGTTTTCTGGGATTGGCTGGTTATTATCACAGGTTTATCAAAGATTTTTCTAAAATAGCGGGTCCGTTGACTAAGTTGACTCGTAAAAATGTAGCCTTTCGATGGACTGATGAACAGGAAAAGGCTTTTCAGATTTTGAAACAGCTACTGTGTCAGGCACCAGTGTTAGCTTTACCAGAAGGTTCAGACGACTTCGTGGTATACTGTGATGCATCATTTGCTAGGTTGGGTTGTGTATTAATGCAGAGAGATAAAGTAATCGCCTACGCCTCGCGACAGTTGAAAGTTCATGAGAAGAAGTATCCAGCACATGATCTTGAAATGGCTGCAATAGTGTTTGCTTTAAAACTGTGGAGACACTATTTGTATGGAACCCATTGTGTTATTTGTACAGATCACAAGAGTTTGCAGTATATCTTCTCACAGAAAGAATTGAATATGCATCAGAGACGGTGGCAAGAGTTGATCAAAGATTACGATTGTGAAATTAAATACCATCCGGGTAAGGCAAATGTGGTTGCAGATGCGCTAAGTCGTAAAAAGTCAAGTGAAAATGTGAAATTCCTTCGTTTGAATATAACTTTAGATTTGATTAACAGCTTAAGAACCGTTCAGGCCTGTGCTTTGGAGGATGAACATATTAAATCTTAACAAATGATCAAACGAAAAGTGGACTTAATTGATGACTAAAGACTTTAAACAATCATGTTTGGGTGCCTAAGCTTGGAGATATGAGGGATTTAATCATGACAGAAGCTCACAAATCCAAATTGACAGTACATCCGGGTAGTAATAAGATGTATCATGATTTGAAAACAGTGTATTGGTAGCCGACAATGAAAACAGATATCACTCGATATGTTGAAAAGTGTCATATATGTGCTCAAGTGAAGGCAGGACATCAGAAACCATATGGTTCGTTACGTCAGTTACAGATTCCAGAGTAGAAATGGGAACATATAACGATGGATTTTGTGACTAAATTATCTCAAACTCAGAAAAAAACATGATATGATTTGGGTAGTAGTGGATCGTCTAACTAAAAGTGCTCATTTTCTTGCTACTCATGAAACAGCTTCGTTAAGTGAGTTAGCCGAATTGTATGTGAAAGAAATAGTTAGTCGACATGGTGTGCCGCTATCGATTGTTTCAGACAGGGATTCTAGATTTGTGTCGAATTTTTGGAATAGTCTTCAACAGAATCTGGGTACGCGTGTGAATTTAAGTACAACTTATCATCCTCAAACAGACGGTCAAAGTGAAAGAACGATACAAACTTTGGAGGATATGTTAAGGGCTTGTGTGTTAGAATACGGTGGTTCGTGGGATACACATTTACCATTGGTCGAATTCGCGTAAAACAATTCATATCATTCGAGTATAGGGATGCCGCCCTATGAAATGTTGTACGGTCGTCGTTGCAGAACTCCGACTTGTTGGTTAGAAGCCGGGGAGAAACAGTTTGCAGGTCCCGAAATTGTTCAAATGACAGCCGAAAAAGTTGCAATCGCGCGATAAAAGTTGAAAGCCGCTAGAGATAGACAGAAAATGTATGCTGAACCGCGTAGACGTCCGGTAACCTTTAGTGTGGGTGAACGAGTGTATTTAAAAGTTTTGCCGTGGAAAGGGGTTATCAGATTCGGTAAACGTGGTAAGTTAGCTCCGAGGTTTATTGGTCCGTTTCCGATTAGAGAAATCTTAAATGATCAGACAGTGGTGTTAGATTTACCAGAAGAGTTAAAAGGAATTCACGATACGTTTAATGTGTGTTATCTCAGAAAGTGTAGATTTGAAGACGAAAGTCAAATTCTTCCGATGAAAGATTTGAAAGTGGATTTAACTAAAAAGTTAGTTGAAGAACTAGTTCGAATAGTAGACAGGAAGGTTACTACGCTACGAAATAAATAGATATCGATGGTTCTGATTGAGTGGAGACATAGTCTGGGTGCAAACTTGACGTGGGAGACAGAGGAATTGATGAAGATGCGTTACCCTCATTTGTTTGACCTTGACCAGATTTCGAGGACGGAATCTTCCTAAGGGGGGTAGAGTTGTAACATCCTCAAATAGGGCTTTGCTGTAAGATTACTTATTTGCCCTTAGGATTATTTTATTGTGCTTTAATATGCTTTTAATTAATTTTGTGCTTTTTTATTATTTTATCTATATGGTTAGATGCGCTTTGTGACCAGGGTCCCAGGGGTGGTTGGTTTGTTTAATTTGGACCTCGTTAGGGTACTTTACCAGTTGTGTTAAGTTGTTAGATAACTGGTAAATACCCGTGTGTTGTGTAGTGGGGGAAAAAGGCAGCCTTAAGTGAGTATCTTAGAAGTAATACTTCCATTTTCACAAAAAAATTCCCAAAATCCACCTCCCGTCCTTTACATCCCCACCTAACCAAACCCTAATTCCCCATTGTTGATCTTGAGCTCGAATTGGTCTTGAAATCACGTTCTTTACACTCTACTGATTCTTTTAAGGTATGAATCATGAGCTTTCATGATCAATTTAGTGTTAAAATGGTGTTTTTAAGTGTATTTGTTCAAAAGCTTGATTTTGTGTCAAAATCCATGGATTTTATGTTGTTATGGTCAAAACTTGATGGGTTTATAGTCTATAACATGTAGTAATTGAGTTGTGGTAAGTTTTGGTGTCGAAAACGAGCTCTAGAACGAGTTTTGGTGAATTTAGCTTGAAGTCCGTAGGTTGTGTTCAAAATCTGCAGATGATGAACATAGTCGACCGACTAACGATCCACAGTCGACCGACTGGCGAGTGAACCGACCGACTGAGTGTGACTTTAGGCCGATTGTGGAAATACTAAAAAATTGACCTATTGGGAAAGTCAGTCGACCGGTTGTGTCAACAGTCGACCGACTTTCTACGTCAGTCAACCGATTGAGGAGACAGTCGATCGACTGTGTGTCCAGGGCAGAATGTTTTACCAAAGTGCCTTTTTCTAGCCGTTATGCTGCCCGTTTGTATTTTGGTGTTCAGGATGTAAATTTTGAAAGTGCATAAGTGTTAGGTGGACTTTTAGTGGCGCTTTTTGTGAATGATTTTCTGTACTGTGCTGTTTTGTGTTAACGGACAGAAACTAACTTGATTTGCCTTATGTTCAGGTGATAAGGATAAAGAAGCCGCTCAGTGATAGATTATCTGAGCTAGTTGCTGGTATTCGGTGAGTGGGTCTATCTACGGATATAGTTTAAGTAGCATATCATGCTACTGTGGTTGACTCTTTTTCCATGCATAGTGTAGGAATTGCCATGATAGAATAATATCGTTTGCCTGATGTTGTATGTGAATTATGTGTACACTATGTGAATGGCACCAGTCGGGCCTAGGGAGACTGGGGACTCGAGACCGTGCCTAGGAGAGGTTAGAGTCCGTATGAGGTCAACCGTGCCTAGGAGAGGTTGGGTCCATAGGCTACTAATTGTGGAGTATAGTGTGAACGATGCATCACCTGCATCTGGATAACTATACTGTGAATTGAGTAGCAGGGAATATTGGTAGACTCAAGCCCGATCAGCTGAGAGTCGTGTGCTCGTACAAGCCGCCGATCCTCGTATTGTCTGATTGTATGCTAGTTGATAGTTAGCAGGTGCTGTTGATGTATATAGCTTGTGTGTGGCTTAAGCTATATCTGTTAGATAGATTCCATTCACTTAGCGGTGAGCTAATCCCCCACATATTCTCCCCTTGCAGGTTTAGGTACTGCTAGTCGGGATGGGTGCTGATGCAGAAGACATGTTTGACAACCCTACTCTGACGTGGACTTTTGTTTAAATAATGTTTTGTAATAACGTAACACTGTTGTGTAAGCTTAAACTTAATTATACGCTTTAATGTAATGACGTGACTTATACTGTGTTTACTAATAAAGTCTTCCGCTGTATGTAAAAAAAATGGCCGGTGTTACATCGGTGGATCATGTCAGAATGTACACGCAATCATTTACAGAATGCAACCTTAGGATCCCCATTTCATCATTTTTCCTTAGCGTTCTTGATTACTTTAAAGTCCATGTTTTGATTGTTCACCCTCTTGCCATCAAAAAGATCCTGGATTTTGAATATATGTGCAAAGCATATGGCGGCTAGCCTTCCGTTGACTTATTTTGCTGTTTCTTTCAAACTGGTGATACTGGGAATTGGGTTACAATTACCAAGTTTCGTAAAAAGAGGGTAGTGTGATTGATACTCCCATGTGTTTTGCTTCTTCCATTCCTGATGTAAGGAATTGGAAAAATTCCTTTGTCTATATCAAGAAATCTTTTTTCTTTCTGGAAAAATTTCCCAATGCCGTTGATAGCAGGTGGGCCACTGTTCCTAAGCAATATAGTGATCCTATTCCTGAAGATGCTAAAAATGATCCTTTCTATGGTAGGATTTATCGTCATCCTATAATACCTTCAACTCTTTCGAATTCCCTCCTTTTTAAGCTCGGCATGGCACCTTCATAGGAAAGAGGCGAAGCTATTCCTGTGTACTTTTGTGGGGAAAGGGGTAGGTTTTGCATGCCCATAGGTCTTATTTTTGTTTGACCCTTTTGTTTTATTTTTCTGACCTTGCTTGCTTTTGCAGATATGTCTTTGCGAAATGTTATCAAGTCCTTTGGGGTGAAACAGATGACTGAAGCTGTCCGTGCTAGCACTGTGGTTAAGGAGCTTGGTTCTCCTTCTTGTTCTGGTTTTATGGAGGTGGACAGTAAACCGGAGAAAGTGGCTGAGTCTAGTGCTCCCAAGGTTCAACACAGCGCTAAGGTTGCTTCGGAGCACGAGCCTATTGATGTTGATGCGTAGCCTGACGTGTCCAAGAGTATTCCTGTTAGGGCGTCTAGGCGTCAGAAGGCTGCCAGGAAAATGAAAGAGGTTGTTTCTGGTTCTCCTTTGAAGAAAGTTAAATTTGCTCTTCGAGATGAAGATACTGATGACGAAGCTCCAGTTGAAGGTTCTGGAGACAATGTTCTCTTGGGTACGCTTTTTATTAGTGTTTTTTATTTGAACTATGCTTTGTTCTCAAATATATCTTTGTGCCTCTGTAGGTGATATTCTTGATATCCTTCTTTGGAAGCTTGTTTCGATGTGTTTGATGAAATGATTCCTTCTGAGTTTGAAGATGCCTTCATGGATACCTCTAAGTTCATTGATGTTTATACCGCTCATTGCTATCATTCTGCTATTTATAACCACCTCGTCCTGTCCCGTTTGAAGCAGAAATCTGGCGATGTTGTGTGCCTAGAGAAGGAGGTGGAAGAGCTTAGGGATGTCAATGCATCTTCCAAAGAGTCTGTGCAGAAGCTCCAGGAGCAATTGTTATTGAACACATCTTGGGAAGAGGAGGTGAAATCAGCCAAGAGTGAGATTCTGAGCATGCAGGAGAAACAGAAGTTTAATGAAAAGAGGATTGCTGACTTGGAAGAAGAGAACAATGCTCTCCGTTAGGAAGCGAAAGCGTTGGCAGATCAGAAGAAGAGGTTTGATGGTTTAAAAGCAGATTATTCTGATGTGATTACCCAAGTCATTCCACATGTCTGCAGGTAGGTTATTCGCAGTAAAGAGTTGAGCACGTTTGTTGGTGATGTTGTTCTTGCTAGCAAACTTGAGGAGAGTTGTAAATTTTTGACCGAGTTATCCAAACAGGGCAAGCTTGGGCTTAGCAGCTATCCAGAGTATACCGATCAGGCTTCAGCCCTTGTTGATGCTGCATGTGCTCATTTTGCCGATGCTGAGCTCAACTATGTCTCCTCTATTGCTGCTCACTCTGATGCTAAGCCTGTGGAGCTCCTTGCCTTGGTTGCGGAGCAATGATCTTAGTGGTTGGTTTGTTTTATGATCCTCTTTTGCTGTAGTGACCTGTGTGCTAATTACCTTATGTCTAATGTACTTTTATCAGGCATGCGTGCCGGCTAATTTGGGGCTTTGATGCCTATAAACAATTTGTATTCAGTATTTTGTGGGTTGTCATGCCCATCTATGTGTCATTACTCTAATTAACTTTTAAGCAGGTTATGTCTTTGGGTTTTTTTGGCTGCCTTTCGGTCATCTAGGTGTGACCCTTTAGTGCCGAAATATGTGCACTTATTTCCTTGTAGAATATTCCCTAATACCTTTTTGTGTATTGCTTGAGTTAGGGAATACTTTGCATCAGCTTCGACATACTTCTTGGGTTACCTCTGGCATATTGCTAGAGTTTGGCAAGTATTCCTTTTGGGAATATTTTACAATAGCTTCGGTATACCTCTTGGGTTACCTCTTGCATATTGCTTAAGTTTGACAAGTATTCCTCTTGGGAATACTCTGCAATAGCTTCGGTATCCCTCTGGGATTACCTCTTGCCTATTGCTAGAGTTTGGCAAGTATTTCTTTTGGGAATATTTTGCAATAGCTTCGGTATACCTCTTGGGTTACCTCTTGCATATTGCTTAAGTTTGACAAGTATTCCTCTTGGGAATACTCTGCAATAGCTTCGGTATCCTTATGGGGTTACCTCTTGCATATTGCTAAAGTTTGACAAATATTCCTCTTGGGAATACTCTGCAATAGCTTCGGTATCCCTTTGGGATTACCTCTTGCATATTGCTAGAGTTTGATAAGTATTCCTCTTGGGAATACTCTGCAATAGCTTCGGTATACCTCATGGTTACCTCTTGCATATTGCTTAAGTATGGGAAGCATTACAATATTAAGCTTGGTGTTTTCAAAAGATAGTAGGATTGCATTCAAATTTCTTGTGGTAGGAAGCGTGTAAGTTTCAACTACCCATTACAAATTTTCCTACTTTCATATAACTAAAAGTCTAGAAATAAAAATTTCGAAGGTTTACTCCGTTCCAGGTTCTGGGGATCTGTTTTCCCTCCATGGTTTCAAGTTTGTATGAACCATTCCCAAATGCTTCGGAGATTATGTATGGGCCTTCCCAAGTTGGACCCATCTTCCCTTCGTATTCTACTTTATTAGTGCTGTTGTGCCTTAGGACATAGTCCCCGACCTTGTATACCAATGTTTGACTCACTTGTTGTAATACTTCTCAATCGTTTTCTTGTATGCTGCTTCCCGAATCAGCGCAACTTCCCTTCTTTCCTCCATGAGGGCAAGGTTAAGACGGAGGTTCTACTCGTTCTCTTCAAGGTTCGCAGTTCTGTTGGTTAATACCTGTATCTCTGTGGGCAGTACCGCCTCAGTGCCGTAAACCAAACTGTAGGGGGTTTCTCCGTTACTCCTTTTGGGGGTGGTTCAGTGTGCCCATAGAACTAGGGGGAGTTCTTCCATCCATCCTTGGTGGCATTTACCCAATTGCTTCTCGAGGCCTTTTAAGATATCCCTATTGGTTACTTCAACCTGTCTGTTACCTTGTGGATGGTATACGAAAGTGAAGGTTTGCTTTATCTGCAGTTTCTCGCAGAACCCCGGGAAGATAACTTCAGCGAATTGTTTACCATTATCCAAAACGATTTCTTGGGGTATCCCAAACCGACACATGATGTGTTCCCAGACGAATTTTTCTATATGTTTCCCCGTCATGGTGCTTAGTGGTCTTGCTTCTGTCCACTTTGTGAAGTAGTCTATAGCAAATACCAACCATTTGTAGCCTCCCGGGGCCTTGGTGAGTGGACCTACTAGATCTATGCCCCATTTTGAAAAAGGACATGCTGATAGCACCGATATCATCTCTTGCTTTGGCTGTTTTTGAACTTTAGTGTGGATCTGACATGGCTCACAGTTTCGTAAGAGCGTGACAGTATCTTTGTGCATGGTTGGCCAGTAATACCCCATCCTTAGTATCTTTGCCACGATTGACCTTGGTCCGGAATGAAGTCCACATATACCTTCATGCATTTCTCCGATGATCATCGAAGCTTGGTTTGGTCTGACACATTGAAGCCATGGGGTAAGGAAAGATTTTCTGTACAGGGCTCCGATCATCATTTTGTATGACGGTGCTTTGATCCGGATCTTTCGTGCTTCCTTTTTATCTTCGGGTAGAATTCCGAGTTCCAAGTATTCCCTTATTGGCTTCATCCATGTGTTTTCTTCTTCAATGATTAAGTCATGGACTTCCTGAGCTTCGATGGACCTTTTTTCTAACACTTCAACCAATACTTCTTTTGCCAGGTGCACGAAGGTGATAGAAGCTAATTTGCTCAGGGCATCTGCTTTCTTGTTTTGACTCCTTCTCACATGTTTAATTGTGAAGCTTTTGAAGCTTTCTACTAGTTCCCTGACCTTTGATAGGTAGAGTTGTATGGTAGGTTATCTTGCTTCGAAGATACATAAAACCTGGTTAGCAACAAGTTGGGAATCTACAAAGGTTTGCAAATGCTCAATGTTCATCTCTTTCGCTATTCTGAGCCCGGCGAGAAGAGCTTCATATTCTGCTTCATTGTTAGTTGTGTTGAATTCGAAGCATAGCGCATAAGTAAACTCTTGCCGTTCTGGGTTAATTAACATAAGCCCTGCCCCTGAGCCATCAGAGCTAGAAGCTATGTCGATGAACAATTTCCATTCCTTCGTTTCAACAGGCGGAGTGATAATTTGTGCGAAGGTAGAGTCACTCCCTTCGTCTGTCTCCGTTGTTTCTGCCATGAAGTCTGCTAACACTTGGGCTTTAATTGAATGACGAGCTTGGAATTTGATGTCATGTTCCCCGAGTTCTATGGCCCATTTGGCCATTCTACCCGACTTTTCTGGCTTCATGAGGACCTGCCTAATTTTCTTGTTAGTTAACACAATGATAGGATGAGCTTGAAAGTACCTTCGTAGTTTCCTTGCTGTATGAACTAGGGCGAGCGTGAGCTTTTCGAGTTCTGGATAGTTGACTTACGCACCTTGTAGAACCCGTCTTACGAAGTATATGGGACCTGTACCCTTTCTCGCTCTGATACTAACACCGCACTGATGCATTCCTAGGACGTTGCTAGGTAGAGATAGAGTGTTTCCCCTAGCTTCGGCGACGTTAGGGTTGGCAGGTTAGCCATGTGTGCCTTCATATCAACGAAGGCTTGTTCTGCTTCTTCGGTCCAAGATATCTTTTTCGCTCCCAAACATCCTTTTAAAACTTTGAGGAAAGGTAATTGCTTTTTAGCCCCTGGACAGAAAATGGCTTAATGACGCTAGCTTCCCGTTTAAACTCTGCATTTCTTTGACTGTGGTTGGGGTTTTGAGTTATTGTAGCTTGTCTACTTTCTCTGGGTTTGCTAAGATTCCTTTCTTAGTGATATAATATCCTAGGAACCTTCCTTCTTCTACCCCGAATGAGCATTTCTTGGGGTTTAGCTTCATGTTGACTGTCCGAAGAGTGTCGAAGGTTTCTTGAATGTCTTTCAACAAAGTGATTTCTTCGAAGCTTTTGATCACCATATCGTCAACATAAGCCTCCAAGTTTCTCCCCAATTGCTTACGAAAAACTTTGTCTACCAGCCTTTGGTATGTAGCTCCAGCGTTCTTTAGTCCGTTGGGCACCTTCTTATAATAGTAGATCCCCTTACTTGTGAAGAATGATGTCTTTTCTTCATCTTCTTCGGCCATTTGAATATGATGATAACCCTTGTAGGCGTCAAGAAAACACTTATATTAGTACCCGGTTAGGGATTCTACCTTCCAATCAATCTCCGGCAGAGGATAGCATTCCTTTAGGCAAGCTTTGTTGATATTTGTGAAATTGACACACATTCTCCATCCTTCATCAGATTTCTTCACCATGACGGGGTTTGCAACCCAAGTGGGGCATTTTGTTTCTCGGATTATGCCAGCTTGGAGTAGTTCTTCAACCTCTTTGCAAGCAGCCTCCTCTCTCTCGTTGGTGAGGGTTTTTTTCTTCTGATGTATCGGCTCTAGATGCTTATATTCGTTGCGCTTATGCTCTCTGGAGAAGGTCGTTCCATCGATACTGAGCGTTCGAGGGATGCCGGTCATATCTCCGTATTCCCAAGCGAAGATATCAATATTGGCCTGTAGTAACTTGTGAAGCTTTTTCTTCATTTCCGTAGGTAGTGAACCTCCGATAGTTACTTCTTGCTCAGGGAACAGAGGATTGATGGAGATTTTCTCTTCACTCAAACCTTCCTCTCTATTTTTAAGGATACATTCCCCTAGCCTTTCCTTCGTTTCCCTGATAGCCATGATTACCTTTTCTCGATCATAGGTTGAAGCTAGGGTACCAATCCCTTCGGGCGTATAGAACTTTACTAATTGGTGTATAGTAGATGTAATTATTCCCATCTTCATCATGGCTACTCTCCTTAGTAGAATGTTATGCTGGGAGGTGGATCGGACTACTACAAAGTCTAGTGTTTTGGTCCTGGACAGCGGTGGTTCTCCAATGGTGGAATCGAGGTCTATCTCTCCGATAGGCCAGCATCTTTCCCTGGAGAATCCGACTAGAGGTACTCTTGGTGGACTTAGGCGGGCTTTAATGGCAGGGCTAAGCTGATCGAAGCAATGCTCATACATGATGTCGCATGCACTGCCGCCATCCAAGTAAACTCGATGTACTTCTCTCTCGAAGATTCGTCCATTGATTGTAACAGGTTTATCGGAGGGAGTGATTGTATCAAGTGCTAGGAAGGAGATCTCTTCCCAGTCTATCACTCCGCTTTTTCTTCCCCTCTTGTAGGTCCTTAGTTTCTCGACGGCGAAGCATTCTGCGATCGTCAGTATGGCGTTGTCTGCATTTGGTTTCTTTTTTTCGGGCTTAGGTTCTTGCTTCGGTACCTTCGGGTTTTGTATGACCTTTACTAGATGCGTTAATTTTCCAGATTTGACTGACTCCTCTATTGCCTGCCTCAACTGTATGCAGTCGTCCGTTTCGTGCCTGAAGTCATTATGAAAGTCGCAAAATTTTCTTGTATCTCTTATCTTTCCTTTGCTATTCGGCTTTGGTGGAGCTTTAAAGGCTTGGGCAGCCCTTTCGGTAGCTAGGATTTCTTTAGTTGACTTTATCAACTTTCCGAGGATCCCGGGGGTGTTTTCCTTTATGTAAGGGGAGAACCTGTTCCGCTCGTTCCTTCTTCCGGACTTTTCTTCACGGTGACTTGCCTTTTCTTTCCGCTTAAAACCCTAGGATACTTTCTATACGAAGCTATTGGTGATGTCTTTAGCATCTAACCAAACGTACGCTTTGTCTAGCAAAGCTTCGTAAGTGTCGGGGAGATCTCGGCTAAGATGCTCCACCAACGCTCGGGTCCTACAGCCGTATAAGAGTCCCGAGATTCTTTGTGACTCGGGGAGTCCAGGGATCTGTTGGGTTTCATCTGTATACCGGATGAGAAAAGCTCTGGAAGCTTCGTTTTCCTTCTGCTTGATACTGTGGGCAGCAACATGATTCTTCTTGTGTTTCTTTTGCTGGCTGAACTTCGACCTGAAGAGTCATTTAAGGTCCTAGAAACTCGAGATGGAATCCTTTACTAAAGAGTTGAACCAGATCCTTGCATCGCTTTTGAGCACGTATGAGAACACATGGCAAGCTACGGCCGTGTCCCCCCTTGACATTCAAGCCGCACCTTCGAAGATATTTATAAAATCATCAGGGTCATATTTTCCCTGGTAATATCCTAGGTGGGAAGGTATCTTCATGCCGATAGGTAGCGGGTGGTTTTGTATCGAAGATACAAAAGGAGTTTTCTGACTCTTCCAGAATTGGTCTAAGCATCCGCCAATGTTTCCATTAGCTTCGTGTTGAATGTTGTTTGTTACGAGGGCGCCTCCGGCATACACATTTTGATAAGGTAAACTAACCTACGGATTATCTTCGTTCCATATTTGCGACCCCATAGGCAACGAAGCATTTTGATGAGTTACCACAGGAATAACTCCTGTGGCTGGTAGGACCGTGCTGGTGTTATGCATGTTTTGCGTAACAACGGGAAACGAACTCCCGAAGGTATATTGCTGCGTAACTGGCCCTCCAGAGTTGCTCAACGGGACACTGGTGGTGATCATTGAATGAGCCGGTTGCGAAGGCACCGGTTGAAGAGTGATGTTCGGAGGGATTGCCAGTTGTAAGATCTGGGGCTGGCTGGTAAGTGGGACACTTCTTTCTGGCCTCGCCTCCATTTCTATTTCTTCGTCAACGTCCTCGCTATCATATGTGAGGGTTCGCCGACTATGTAATTGCCCCTCTTCTCGTAACTTTTTGATAACGGCGCGTATGTTATCATATTTGTTGAGTATGAAAGTTTTGTCGATCAACTGCGGTGGTCCAGAATCACTCCGATCTGTGGTTATTGGCATAGTAGGAGTGATAGGCGTCCGTGTCCCGATTTCATGCTGGTCTACCTTTGATGGTAAAGAGAAACTGGGTGGTTGGTGATCAGATTCTGCCATGATCTTGTGTTTTTCTCAAACAAAGTGAATATTGAAGTGGAGTCCCACAGATGGCGCCAATTGTTTGTACAATTCTTGGCAACCCTTGTTGACGAAACAAGGATATTGAGGTTTGATCACTGAATGGATAATATAACAGGATATGATAATGAATGTATGATTGTTGGCGATTACCCGGAGGTACTACGAAGGTATCGTACTTTACACCACCAAGATACGAAGGTAACTCATTGAGAGTGTTGTATGTGAGTAATTATGACTTAGTGTGAATGCCTTCTCCAGAGATCATGTTCTCTTTTTATAGGGTTAGGTAATAGCTCTATCACCAGCTTTCTAGGTAGATTCAGTCTTCAAGGTGATCTCTGATGATACAAAGGGGACTTTCCTCTTTTGTTATTTAGATGTTAGTGGAAGCGAGTTTGGTCAACCCGCTTACTTCTCTCCTTCAGTCTAGGTAATCTTGTGACTTTAGGAGAAGTCCTTGTCCATTGGTAACCGTGATCTCTTCGTCACCACGTTCCTTCGTATAACGAAAGTGACTTCGTACCAACTCTGAATATTGGGATTCTACTTTGGTAGCATTCTTCTTTTATCATTTGGGCGCCTTTATTTGAGCTTGAGGATATCCCGCCCTCGATTTGTATTTGACATATGTGTTCTTGTGATCCATTCTTATGTCATCTATCCTCGTTAGGCGCGATATCTCCGTTAGCTTAGCTTCGTTTATCTTGATGGGGGGATACACTATCAGATAGCACTTACTTGACTACTTGTGCATTTATACTTGAATCTTTCTTAGGTGAACTTCTTAATGGTACCAAATTTTCATCATACAAACTCGTACTCTGCCACTTTCTGGTAACACACGTAAATTCAAGATTTATACGCGTAAGGATAACGACGACTTCATTAGTTACACTAGATCGGGAACTTTGTCTCCCAGGTTGTTATTCACCACCGTCCCAGCTTACTATCCACAAGTACTATAAAATTTCCACCACTATGGCAATCCCTAGCCACTACCGATGTTACACCGGTGTTCTACACTCTCCACCACTTCTTGTTACTACCACCACTACTCTAGATGAGTATCGTCATCACTGCTTATCACTACGGTTACGTACTACTCGTTATCATAATTCGTAACTCTTTTCATACCTAAAGACATTATTGTTTGACTTGAACCGCATAGACGTGAACAACCAGTTATACACTTCCCTCAGGAAACGCATCTTCAGAGTTGCACTAATTCTTTCGATTAAATACGAGTCACGTTAGAGATGTCGTTACACTTTGTTCATTTTAAATCTTCACGATTACACGAACTTGATTTTATGGAGTGATGTGGGAATGGAAGTATGATTTAGTGTAATATAACGACACTCGATCAACGTGGTTATATTATAGTAAGTCGTACCAAAGTTCTAATGACTCGTGATGGTGATTAGACTCGATCAACCTAGTCACAACCATGTGCCATGTACATGAATTTATTTTTCCTTGTTGCCATTCGAAAACTCCGAGAATATTGATAACAACCATACCAAGGACACACCTTTGATTATCGCCAAATCATATTTATGCTTCTGAATAAACGATCAATTCTTTCAACTTCAAAACATATGTTATACATGTATACTATCTCGTTTTTGCACAGTTTTATTGACGAACTACAAAATGCTTGATATGCTCACATCGAGGCAGAAACTCCTCTCGCATTACACTCGTACTTCCGTGTAAGGAAATCTTTTACCTAAATTCTCAATGGAGAGAAAGACTCTTCACGTTATGCTAGTATTCGCCACGAGGGTGAATAGTCCTAACCAACGTTTTCAGAAACCGATAAGAAACTTGTTCTAACAAACGTTTATCAGAAATCGACAAGATGGGAAAAACTTGTACAACTATACATTATAGGAATTCTATCTCGACACGGTGTGCCATTGTCATTTATTTCATATCGAGATGCTCGTTTCACTTCTAGACTTACAAAAAGCCTTGGAAACACGTTTAGACATGAGTACCGCGCATCATCTACAAACCGATGGACCAAGCAAACGTACGATTCAAACCTTGGAAGACGTATTACGAACTTGTATTGTTGCTTTTAGCTGATTCCTCTTACAATGATAGTTATCATTCGAGTATTAACGTCGTACCTTTTCGAAGCTTTATATGGCCGCAAATTTCGTTCTCCTAATTGTTGAGCCGAAGTAGGTGACAAGCAAATCACCAGACCCGAACTTATTCATGAAACAACCGAGAAATTGTTCAATTCAAGAAAGGCTCAAGATGGCCCGTAGTCGCTAAAAGAGCTATGCCGATGTTAGATGTAAATCTCTCGAATTCCAAGTGGAATACCACGCAATGTTAAAAGTCGCACCTTGAAAAGGTGTAATCCGTTTCGGAAAACTTAGAAAGCTAAATCCGCGATATTTTGATCCTTTTGATTTCTTGGAGCGTATTGGACCCGTTGCTTACCATTTCGAACTCCCAACTCAAACGAATTCCGTTCATCCTACATTCCATGTATCAAACTTAAAGAAGTGTCTTGCCGAGCAAGAACTTGTTATTCCTTTCGATGAGCTTAATATCGATGACAAACTCCACTTCATGGGAAAACCAGTTGAAATCATGAATCATGAAACCAAACTTTAAAACAACGTAAAATCCCGATTTTCAAAGTTCGTTGGGATGCCGATAGAGGACTCGAGTTTACGTGGGAAAGATAAGATTTAATAAAAAAGGAAGTACCCTCACTTATTCGTAGAATTGACAATGCAAGATCTCAAGGAAAAATCAACGGCTACTACTTCCAACTAAATTTCGGGAAGAAATTTCTTTTAAGGTGTGGGTAATGTAATAACTCGCCTTTTTTCGTTAAATTAATTTTAACGCCGTCTTTTTTTTTAAAATAATATCTTTCGTTATCTATATTCGTATCTTCCGTTAATTAGCGTTTTCAATAATTCCGTTATTCAATTATAACATCTTTCGTTTACTCTAGCGTATTTAAAATAATTCGTTTGGTTAATTCACGCACTCGCTTTTAGACTCGGGGGGGGGGGGGGGGCTAAAGTTTCTAAGAGGCCAAACTAGTTGACTAGGTCAACTAGTCAAACCCCACCACCACCACTCATTCCATTCACCCACCTCTTCCCTCTTTTTCTTACTTCCATTTTTGCTCTCAAACACACACAACAAAGAATCATCATCTAAATCAAATCTAGGAGGCTTACATAAAAACAAACTACATATTCGTGATCTTTGCATCATCCTCTTCAATTTGGTACCAATTTCATAGCTTGGGGTAAGCTTTTCAAAATCTCTAATTTTCATAAATTAGACCTTTAAACTTAAAAGTGTGTTAGTTAGTGTCTATGCCTCGAGCCTAACATGAATATGTGATTCGTTTGCTCGATCTTGTTATTTTGGTGTAACTAGCATGAACTTGAAAATGAGTATCTTTAATCTTGAGTTTTGTATGATTAAATGTTGTTGTTATGTTAAAGCTCAATTATTAAATGTATTACTAGCATCATTAGCTACATTTTGGTATGTACGTTGACTTGGAAAAACTTCATTAACATGATTAATGATTTTGTGATTTTTGGTTAGGGTTTGATAGCTTTAAATAGGAACTTTTGATGCATTGAATGCTATGAAACATTGTTAGTAAGTGTTTAGTTGCAATGTATGTTTAATTTTCTTTGAAACGGCATATCGTATATGTAAATTGGTTTCCCAAATCATGAAATGCATTTTATGAACTTGAAGCTTTAATGACGAACATTTAACGATCATTCGACGAGGATTTAGTTATTGTAAATGATGAATTTGATTGATGATAGTGTTTAGTTGTATTCCTCGTTAAATTACCTTTCCAATGATATAAGATACATGCTTTGAATGTTTGCGGTTCATTATTTGTGAATTGGTGGATTTTGGTTCGAGACTTGAACACTTGAAACAGCTCAGGAATCAGCTCAAGTCCTTCACCGCGGCGCGACCACCCTAGCCGCAGCGCGACATAAGCATGGTCTGAAGGCTGTTCAATTATTTTTTTTTAATTCTAACTATGCTACGCACCTCCGATTAACATGAAACTTGTTCTAACATGCTCATATATGATTATGAAACTCAGAAAAATTGTCCGAGACCCGAACCGAACACGTTGACTTTGACTTGACCAAAGTTAACTTTTAGTCAAACTTAATCAATACTTCATTTAAACATTATAGCCTCTCTCTTGTACTTATATCTTGCATGAAACTTGACAACTTGACTCACATGCTATATAATCGAGTCGTAACGAGCCATATGACTAACTGAACACATTTCGACCGACCTTGTGTCTTACCCGGTATTGATACAACTTACTTATTTAGGTCAAGACTAAATAACTTTCATGCACATGTTTACTTTGTGAAGTACCTTTATACTCGTGCACTCAAGGTGAGATCATAGTCCCATCTTTTCAACAACTTCTATACTTTTAAATCATGGGATGAGAAACATATACGGTTTATACTTTTATACTTTGAACCCAAGTACGAAAACAAACATTCCACGTACGAGTTAGAACAAAATTCCCCAAGTCCAATTGCAGGGTATAAGTGTAAGCGTGAACTTATGTTGTGTGGCCATACGGGTTTGACGAACCCTCATTCGGATGATTCGCTACCGTCGACGGATGAAATATAATTTTGGGTATAGTGTAGGTTCTAACACTATGATTCAGTGGTACCATTCAGTTAAGCCTTGATAATTGGGTGCTCGACAAACGAACAACATCTTTGGAATGCAAACGATTTGGATAATCAACTTATACAAAATCTTGTGGTTTAAAAACTACATTTACAAATATACCTATGATTTCACCAAAAATTTTCGTTGACAGTTTTCTATATATTTCTAAGGTTCATACTTGGCTTCTTGATACATGCTTCCGCACACTTTGATTACTTACTTGGGGTCAAGCATACATGCATACACTAGTGGTAGCACCTTTGGATTCAAACTTAATGTTTATATGCATACGCTATAGATAACATTCGTGATTTTTAACTTATATTATGTCGCAAGTTATTTCATTTATACTTTACAACTTTTGTAAATTAAACTTGTTGTCGAACTGTTTGGTAACTTAAAACTTTGCAAGTCATACATGTTTCAAATGAATGCAACATAATTTTGGTCAAACGCATCTCATTTAGGGACTATGGCCACATAACGGGACCTAAGTTGACGGCGCCGTCAATGACGATTTTGGCGGGTCGCCACAGTCTACCTTCAGATCCTCAGCTCACAACCACACCCAAGGGGAGTAATTCGTTTCTTTATCTTCGTTTATTTATTTTGCTTCATTATATCCTTAAACTATGCCTTATCCTAAGCTTATCACTAAGTATGGGATTCCAACCCAATATTGAGCTTAGATACATTTTCCGACATGTTCAAACTCTAAGTGTGGGATTTTAGTCCCTAAAATCTAAGAATGAATATTAGGGACAATGTTCCTCTAAGTATGGGATAGCGGTGTAGTACACCGTAATTAGCTATGGGATGCTCGGAAAATGCCCTTGACTTAAAAATTTTGCTAAGCTTTTCGAGTATACCTACTATTTAGATTCTTTATCCTCAACGTAAATTTTTTCAAATTTTTTGACTAAATGATACTTTCTGAAAAAGTACTTTCGAAAATCAAGAGTGTTTGTTCTAAAATTAAGACAAATGAGGACATAAATCTTCTTAAGGATGAACCGATTCTCTAAAATAGCATTGCATGACTAGGCATTATCGACCCAATATAATTGTTGCGCGACACCCCAAAAATGGCCCAATAAGCATTCATTTTTAATGCTTCACTATATTTTTCATTGAGAGTGCCGATGTTAGCATTTAGAATTAGAACTTGACCTTGACATACATTTTGAGGCCAATGGTTAGTAAGCCCCATACATAGTGTAGGTGCGATACTCCTTCCGAAATCATTCTGAATAGAGAAGACAAAAACCATCCGTTTCCGTTTCCACTCCATGCATTTAAACCGACCAACTCACGCCAAAGAGTTGATGAATCAAAAATTCTCGCCCCAAATTCACTATCAAATACGTTACCCTTTCCACCCTCTTTCCTTTCTCATTTCCAAAATCTAGAAATTCAAAGAGATAGATCGACCAATTTTACTTCAAACACTTGTCGAGAAATTTCGAAATTTCAGACTGTTTTTGATAGGTCAAAAAGGCCTATTTCTGGTGAAATACCTTTCTCTCTGGACACAAGAAGAAATAGACAAAGTTATGAAGATGGGATATGAAAAAAAAAAAAAATTTTTGAGCAAAGTCTCAAAAATAAAGAAGAGAAAAGTCTTCAAATAAAAGCATAAATCCCAAAAGAAAATGAAGATTGTGACCCAGGAGGATTGCAGAAAAGAAGCAAAGTCTTCGCTGAAAATCAGCACCCTCTAAAGAAACTCTTCAACAAAAATAGAGTACCATCTTTCCTAGAAAAAGTATATCCTCATGAAACCAAATCTATCGAATCTCTCTAAATTTCAATGATTCAAAAATCACCCTTTTCGTCATATCAAAACCTTCGATTTTCTCTGCAAACCAACCTTTAAACCCGCTCTTCCTCTTAAAAGAATGATTAGGGAGAAGATCAGTGCCGTCCTTATCTAACTGGTGGAGATTTGATTCTTGGTCAAGCCTATGACAATACTTGCAGCATGACTGGCTATGAGTGAATTCATTTCATAGATTGATAGGGAACCCCAAACACTTGAGTGATTTGAGTGACCCGTGTAAGGAAGCCAAAGTCATGTAACCTCCACTCATGCTTGCAGAGATAGTTTCTACCCCTTTTAAAAGATGGTTTGTCTGATTTTACCCTTATAATAATTAACAAGCTACTTGAATAATAAAACGGAAACCTCAGAAGCATCCTTGAACTCAATATAAAAGAAAGGTTTGCTTGAGGACAAACAAAGTCTAAGTGTGGGATATTTGATATCGGCTAAATAGTCACGTTTTTACCCCCGATATTAGCCCCATTTACGATAAGGTAATTGACTTTATCATCTAAATAAGCATTTAGTTACTTCATTTGGTAAATTATGTCATTACGAAGGCTATATTTCAAGAATCACTAAAAACGGATGAAAAACGAACAAAACCGGCTAAGACGATTAACTCATATTTAAATAACTTATTTTATAATTTTTGGAAAAGTTTAATTACATAATCTCATGTTGTAAGATATCCAATTACGAACGCGTGAGCATAAGAATCGTCAAAAACGGAGCTAAAACGAAGATTCTAGAGCGAAAACGGTAAAAAAAAAGTTACGACCCAGCAAATGGCTTGCCAAACGGCTTGCCATAAGGGAAAATTGGCTGCCAGTAAATAGATACCAAAAACGGCTTACCCTGGCAAACGGCCTGCCAAACGTTTGCCAAGAAAATTTTGCCTATTTAAAGAGCTTTTTGCATTCATTTCAACACACACCAATTCTTCACTTCTCTCTCTAAATATCTCTCTATTATCGCTCTCTAGTAATCAGTAGGAGATTAGTTCCCTCTCTACTTTTTCTCTCTAGATTCTAGAGAGAGAAAAGTACAGAGATTAGGAAATGTAATTATCTCTCTATTGTCGCTCTCTAGTGATCAATAGGAGAATAGTATGTAGTTAGTAGTAGAAGCTATCAAGCATTGTAACGCTATGGATATTATGAATAAATAAAAGTGTTATTCTGCCGACATTACGCGGTAACATCTATCCTTTCTTTTATTAATATATTATAATATTCTTGTTGGATGTTTGTGATTTATTAATATTAGAAATGCTTGTTGCCATGATGTGTAAGCAATTGCTTGATATTTGCCATGATTTAATAATGTTAGTAGGGATGATTATCGTTTCGTACTCACTTTCTGTCTATGATATTAAACCTCGTTATTATCGTCCTTCCACCAATAAACGTGATTAAAACCTTTTATAAAGTCGACAATTATAAGGTAATTAATTATCCTTGTTTATACAATGGTCAAGGTATGATCCCATTGGAAATACTATAACATACATGGGGAATTACCGTAGGACCAGATCAAGACATTGGTCAAGAGTATAAGACTCGAGGAAATACCGTTGCAACAGTAGAGCACAGTGTCGATGTACTATAGGACCACTTGAGCATGGTCAAGGTTAGAAGCTATGGAACCACTATAAGTCTAGTACATGGTGGATAACTAAGGGATTTATTAGCTAGATTTAAGTAAGGGCTGGTTTAAATCATAAATGGGAATTTAACGCACTACAATACAAACTAAGCTTATAAATCTTTAAGGATGACTGAGAACTATCAGAGGTTCTAATTTGTCTACAAACCCTTAGATTTTACCAAACCATTGACAGAAAAGGATTCGAAACCCAATCATAACCACTCACTTGGGTGATACACTAAGATGTTAAGAAAGGTTGGATATTATATATATATATATATATATATATATATATATATATATATATATATATATATATATATATAGCTATGCTACTTTATTTGTGCACCTAAGGTATGCATTGCATTCAAGATGGGCCACTTATATCCTTAAATCGGATAAAGCGTCGAGAGTTGAGTATAGTCCATCCGATCAGAATCTTCAAAGCCTAGTTCTTCGTGACATGCTAATCGGGAAACCGCTTAGTAGGGAATCTAGTGTTCACACCAAGGTATATCTATCCAAGGAGTGTCTCATAATCATCCTGACACTACATTATCTTAAATCATGGTGAACCACGTCTTCTCTGTCCTTAGCTGTTGCATGCTAGCTAGCTTATTTTAATTATATTGCTTTAATATTTTAAATACCATTATAAATCAAATCAACCCAACTATAGCCTTTACACAATTTGATATTCCAGATAAAGTGGTGTCTAGAATAAATCGGTTGGACTTGGTTGTTGGATTTTTCGAACAGTCACCAATTTATTGGGACCAAAAGGATCCTGTCTCTCCACACAAGGTGTACCTGGCCACTAGTCTTGGATACTAAATTGTGTACAAACCCAATATTAATTACTAAATTACCTGAATAAGCTCCATTTCAAATTCGACCGCTCAAGAAACGACCCTAGGTCATATTTGACCTTGCTAACCCATAGGAAGGAATAATAGATTTAGGCCCAGCATATATAAATTAAACAATCAACTTCTTCTATTGATATCCTGAATTGACGTTTTTCGACCTAACGACACCGCATAAATAAACCGTCCAATTCGGGCATATCAAGGTCTGTAATGTTTAACGATTTGGTGCAGCGACACAGTTACCGTCTTTGGTGTGGTGTGGCAATTTTTTGGTTGCAGCCATGGCAAGGTCTGGCAGCTTTTTATTTTAAAACAGAAAGGTTCTACGTCTAAAAGCTGTAATGATTGATATGTGATGAGCATCATTATCGTTATCATCATCTCCTAACTGTGAAAATGATGTACATCAACCGGGGGTAAAATTGTTATTGCTGAAACTTGAACTATTTTGTTGCTATTGTGTTGCCGTTGCTGAAACTTGAACCATTTTGTTGCCATTGTGTTGCAGCCATTGCGTGCTCTGGTAGCTATGCTATTTTAAACATAAAGGTTTTGAGGTGAAAGGTTGCGATGGTTGATATGTGATATTTGGTTACCAGCATATTGCAGCCATACTAATGTTATCATTATCGTTATTATACATTTAAATTTTGAAAATGACGAACAGTAATAAGCAATAAAATCAACATTACAAAACTTATATTCATGTTGTTTGATTGTCGCTATGTTGTTACCATATATTCTTGATGCATCGTGCACACAAAATTGAGCATTAATGATATTTTGTTTTGATTGAGAATTTAAAGGTGTGTTAATGTAAGACCCAAGTTCGAATTGTAGATAATGTATATATATATGTATATATATGTATATACATACATATATATACATATATATATGTATATGTATATATACATATGTATATATATATACATATATATATGGGGCATTTTATTTAAATATAAAAGGGGCATTTTGGTATTTTCACATGTGGGATGACTTTAAGGCCCCAAGATCAGTTTGGTGGGTGTCATTACTCCATTTTTAACCACCTCTTCCTTTCCACTTCAATTCTAGAGAGAGAGAAGGTTTTCAGTGTGAGAAAGCTTAAATCAAGGAAGAAGACGCTTGTTTCGGGTTCGAACTCGAGTATTAAAGTTGTTCATCAAATCACTAGCTACGTCGTGATTGTGGTGGTGAGTCCTAATCTTAACTTCTTTACTTTAATTATTGCTAAGGGTTAGGGTTCGGGTTAGTGATGAACATAAAACCCATTTGTTAGCGATTTGGGGGTTTTGGGTAAGATTGGGTCGTAAGGACCCAAAGATGACTAACCTAGAGTTTTGAAATGATAAATGAGTTTATGGGTCTTAAATGGTTAGTAAATCACTAGCACACTTTGTGGTTAAGTGAATGGAGTTATTTGGGTTGTGGGTGACCCAAATGGGGGTGTTAACTTTGAAATGGGTCAAATGTGTCTTAGGTGGCCTAAGTTGTTAAATGAGTATGAAAACACACTAACCTTACGTTAAAAAGTGTATTAAGATCACGTTTGGCTAGTGTCAGGGTTTTGGCGGAGTTGACCTAATATTAGGGTTAAGAGTGCAAATGGGTCGAAATTGCACTATGGGTCAAAATGACACTAGGATGGTGAGTGAGTTGGTTTACCAACTTGACTTTGTGATTGTTTATACGCATAATGTAATAGGTACGTTACATGGATGGTTGCAAGCTCGGTTATCATTCACAAAATAGGTACGTTATACGTGTATGTATATAATGTATTTATTTGTGTATGTATATAATGTATTTATTTGTTTGGAATTCGATGTGGGATTAAAGTTCTGGCGTGCGATACCACATCGTGTTGGCATGGGATGAGGGTTTAAAGTTCAGGCGTTCGATACCTCATCATCATGTGTGGCATGTGATACGGGTTTAAAGTTCGGGCATTCGATACCATATTATATATGTGCGTGGACGTGAAGTGTGGGTTTAAAGTTTGGGTGTTCGATACCACATTTCACGTGATGGGTGGGTTTTAAGTTCGTGAGTTCGATACCACTCAAGGGGCTAGTGATGCATACTAGCGGCGTCTGCGTGGCTAACGGTTCATTCGCGAGAATCGTTCCCTTTGGATTTTTGGTTAACCATGGTTATGTGATGTAGAGTAGCATATTATATTGTTAGTGTATATGCCTTTGTTGTGCTAGCTTGCGTTATCGGAGATTTTAGCGTTATACTTTGCGATGGTATGCTAATTATATTGCTAGCATGTATGCGGTAATTGTGTAAGTGATTGCAAGTAAGTAGATTATATATGTATATGTATAATTATTGCATTCACTAAGCATTTTGCTTACCCTCTTGTTGTTTACTCTTTTTAGGCTCCGGCGTGGACAAAGGCAAGGGTATACGTTTGGACTAGTGATCTCCCATATTGATTATACTAGAGTTAGCTTTTGGAGTTTGACCTATGTTTGGGTAGTTTAACCCCAAACACCATGCTCGGGTTATGTTTGGTATTTAAACTTGTCGGTCAAAACTCGTATTTTTGAAATGTAATGGGTGAATGATGCCCGGTAGTCAAATACTTGAATGGGAGTCTTAAAAACTTGTAAACTTGAGTTAGTTATGTGGTGTGGAGCCTCTGGAAATGATGTTTGTTGTTTAACACAACTTTCGGGACTTATGAAATTTGTTTAAGTTGGAGTCCACAACAGAAGGGAGCCGCTCCGCGGGAAACAGTGCAATTCGTGGACAGAAGTTTTGGTTGAGGCTGCCCTTCAGCAATCCTGGTAAGCCGCACCGCGGCTTGATGGTGACGGTCTTGGTTTGTAAAAAAAAATGTTTTACTATGTTTAATGGGTTGGGTCGTTACAAGTGGTATCAGAGCATGGTCTATGGGATTTAGGCGACTTGAGATATGTGCTTAGACTTAGACTTTTGTGCATGTTTTTTGCGAGACTTGTAGGAGATGGGTCGGACCAGGATTGGTTAATGCCTAGGCTTATGTGAACTAACCTTGCGCTAATTATTTTGTATTGTATTTGAAATCATCAAGAGAGATAGGCGTTGTACTAGCAAGTTAATGCAACGTGCTCGCATAATAATGATTAGCTACCATTGTTACGGTTGCAAATCGTGTTAAACAAGCAATGTACGATGAGTATTGAGCAAGATGGAGTGGTGTGGTGTATGTATGTCATTCTCGTTTGTCCTGTTGTTTAATTTATTTCATTTTATAGAATGAAGATGAGAAACGGGCATGATACCGACAATGGAGGTACGAGCGAGGACTCCGAGTTCACAGCCAAAGTAGAGGCCATCTTTAAAAGTCAAAAAGCAGAATTTCTCGCCGATGTTAGAAAGGTCTTCCAAGATTCAGTTGATGAGTAAATAACCGAGTTAATCAATGAACGAATGAATGCCACGATCAAAGAGGCATTCGAAGCTAGAAACATTTATTCTCATGGTGAAGGGGGTGATGGTAATGCTGGACATGGAAGGCGAGACTTCCATTACAAGAATTTCAAGGATGCTCAACCTCCTATGTTTAATGAGGTGGGGGATCCGTTGAAGAGTACATGTTGGATTTCCGACATCGAGGGAGCTTTCCGTACTAGTGAATGTCCTCCCGAGAAGAAAACGAGATATGGTTCTAGTATGTTACGTGAAGAGGCTAAGTTGTGGTGGGATGATAAATTTCAATTGTATGGTGAAGAGCAATGTATGAGCTTGACGTGGTAAGAGTTTAAAAAAGAGTTCTTTGATGAATATCGAACTCAAGTCGACCTTAATACAATCCGGGACGAGTAGCGCGATTTGCGATAAGGTTCGATGGACTTGGTTACTCTCAAGTCTACATTCTTGTCAAAGACTCGTTTTTGTCCGGAGTATGTTGGTGATGACCGAATGTTGATGCTAGATTTCTATCGTACTTTAAGCGATGAGTTGAAACGCAAGATTAGTTGGGGAATGGCTAAGTTTTTTGAAGAGTTGTATGAGTTGGCTCGGGGTTTCGAACCGGAAGTCCCCAAAAGAAGTGATTTCTCTTTCTCTAAGAGAAAATTTGAAGGCTCGAGTCATTCGATTTTTCAAACAAAAAGAACAAGAAGGGCTCCGAAAGTGTAAATAGTGTGAGGAAGGGAGGTTCCGGAAGTTTCCTCCCCACTTGTTATAATTGTGGACAAAAGGGGCACATGGCTCGTGATTGTCTGAACCCATCTTCCACA